>NC_058404.1:42605441-42646851 GCF_002201575.2 Neomonachus schauinslandi
AACGTGATGCCCCCAGCTTTGTTTTTCTTTTTCAACATCTCCTTGGCAATTCGGGGTCTTTTCTGATTCCATACAAATTTTAGAATTGTTTGTTCCAGCACGTTGAAAAATGTCATTGGAATTTGGATCGGGATGGCATTGAAGGTATAGATTGCTCTGGGTAGCATAGACATTTTAACAATGTTTATTCTTCCGATCCATGAGCATGGAATATTTTTCCATTTTTAATGTCTTCTTCAATTTCTTTCATGAGTGTTTTGTAGTTCCTAGAGTATAGATCCTTTACCTCTTTGGTTAGGTTTATTCCGAGGTATCTTATGGTTTTTGGTGCTATTGTAAATGGAATCATTTCTTTAATTTCTCTTTCAACAGTTGTGTTGTTAGTGTATAAGAAAGCAACTGATTTCTGTGCATTGATTTTGTATCCTGCCACATTACTGAGTTGCTGGATGAGTTCTAGTAATTTGGGGGTGGAGTCTTTTGGGTTTTCCACATAAAGTATCATGTCGTCTGCGAAAAGAGAGAGTTTGACTTCTTCTTTGCCAATTTGAATACCTTTTATTTCTTTTTGTTGTCTGATTGCTGTTGCTAGGACTTCTAGTACTATGTTGAACAACAGTGGTGAGAGTGGGCACCCTTGACGTGTTCCTGATCTTAAGGGAAAGGCTCTCAGCTTTTCCCCATTGAGGAGGATATTCACTGTGGGTTTTTCATAGATGGATTTTATGAGCTTGAGGAATGTTCCCTCCATCCCTATACTCTGGAGAGTTTTAATCAGGAAAGGATGTTGTATTTTGTCGAATGCTTTTTCTGCATCAATTGAGAGGACCATATGGTTCTTCTCCCTCCTCTTATTAATGTGTTCTATTACATTGATTAATTTGCGAATGTTGAACCACCCTTGCATCCTGGGGATAAATCCCACTTGGTTGTGGTGGAGGATCCTTTTAATGGATTGTTGGATCCTATCAGCTAGGATTTTGTTGAGGATTTTGGAATCCATATTCATCAGGGATATCGGTCTGAAATTCTCCTTTTTGATGGGGTCTTTGCCTGGTTTGGGGATTAAGGTAATGCTGGCCTCATAGAATGAGTTTGGAAGTTTTCCTTCTGTTTCTATTTCTTGAAACAGCTTCAGTAGAATAGGTATAATTTCTTCTTTGAATGTTTGGTAGAATTCCCCAGGGTTTCCATCAGGCCCTGGACTCTTGTGGGGTTTTTTTTGTTGTTGTTTTTTAAGATTTGATTTATTTGACGGAGAGACACAGCGAGAGAGGGAACACAAGCAGAGGGAGTGGGAGAGGGAGAAGCAGGCTTCCCGCTGAGCAGGGAGCCCGCTGCGGGGCTCGATCCCAGGACCCTAGGATCATGACCTGAGCCGAAGGCAGACGCTTAACGACTGAGCCACCCAGGCGCCCCTGGACTCTTGTTTTTTGGGAGGTTTTTGATCACTGCTTCAATCTCGTTACTGGTTATTGGCCTATTCAGGTTGTCAATTTCTTCCTGTTTCAGTCTTGGCAGCTTCTAGGTTTCCAGGAAGGCCTCCATTTCATCCAAATTGCTCAGTTTATTGGCATATAGTTGTTGATAATAATTTCTAATAATTGTTTCTATTTCCTTGGTGTTGGTCGTGATCTCTCCCCTTTCATTCATAACTTTATTAATTTGGGTCCTTTCTCTTCTTTTGGATAAGTCTGGCCAGTGGTTTATCAATCTTATGAATTCTTTCAAAGAACCAACTTCTAGTTTCATTGATCTGATCTACTGTGTTTCTGGTTTCTAATTCATTGATTTCTGTTCTAATTTTAATTATTTCTCTTCTAATGCGTGGCTTAGGCATCATTTGTTGCTTTTTCTCTAGTTCTTTAAGGTGTAGAGTTAGTTGGTGAATTCGGGATTTTTCTATTTTTTTGAGTGAGGCTTGGATGGCTATGTATTTCCCCCTTAGGACCGCCTTTGCAGTACCCCATAGGTTTTGGATCAATGTGTTTTCGTTCTCATTGATTTCCATGAATTGTTTAAGTTCTTCTTTGATTTCTTGGTTGACCCAAACATTCTTGAGCAGAGTGGTCTTTAGCTTCCAAGTGTTTGAATTTCTGCCAATTTTTTTCTTGTGATTGAGTTCCAGTTTTAGAGCATTGTGGTCTGAGAATATGCAGGGAATAATCTCAATCTTTTGGTATCGGTTGAGACCTGATTTGTGACCCAGTATATGGTCTATTCTGGAGAAAGTTCCATGTGCGCTCGAGAAGAATGAGTATTCTGTTGTTTTAGGGTGGAATGTTCTGTAAATATCTATGAGGTCCATCTGGTCCAATGTATCATTCAAAGCTCTTGTTTCCTTGTTGATTTCCTGCTTAGATGATCTGTCCATTGCTGAGAGTGGAGTATTGAGGTCTCCTACAATTAACGTATTGTTATCAATATGACTCTTTATTTAGGTTAACAGTTGGCTTATGTAGATGGCTGCTCCCATGTTGGGGGCATAGGTATTTACAATTGTTAGATCTTCTTGTTGGATAGACCTTTTAAGAATGATATAGTGTCCTTCTGTGTCTCTTATTACAGACTTTAGTTTAAAATCTAATTTGTCTGATATAAGAATTGCTACCCCAGCTTTCTTTTGAGGTCCGCTGGCATGGAAGATAGATCTCCATCCCTTCACTTTCAATCTGGTTGTATCTTTAGGTTCAAAATGAGTCTCTTGTAGACAGCATATGGATGGGTCCTGTCTTTTTATCCAATCTGCAACCCTGTGTCGTTTTATGGGAGCATTTAGGCCATTCACGTTGAGAGTGATTATTGAAAGATATGAATTAATTGACATCATGTTGCCTGTGAAGACGTTGTTTTTATAGATTGTCCCTGTAAATTTCTGTTGTAGATCACTCTTGGGCTCTTTCTCCTTTTATAGAACCCCCCTTAATATTTCTTGCAGGGCCGGCTTAGTGGTCACATATTCTTTCAACTTCTGCCAGTCGTGGAAGCTCTGCATCTCTCCATCCATTCTAAATGAAAGCCTTGCCAGATAAAGTATTCTTGGCTGCATGTTCTTCTCATTTAGTACCCTGAATATGTCTTGCCAGGCCTTTCTGGCTTGCCAGGTCTCTGTGGATAGGTCTGACATTATTCTGATGTTCCTCCCTCTGTACGTAAGGAATCTCTTCCCCCTAACTGCCCTTAAGATGGTTTCCTTGGTTCTAAGATTTGCAAGTTTTACTATTACATGCTGGGGTGTTGGCTTGTTTTCCTTGATCTTAGGAGGGGTCTTCTCTGCCTCTAGGACTTGAATTTCCCCAGATTAGGGAAGTTCTCAGCTATGATTTGCTCAAATACATCTTCTAGTCCTCTCTCTCTCTCCACTCTCTCCGGGATTCCAGTGATTCTGACATTGGAACGCCTCATGGTGTCACTTATTTCTCTGATTCTATTTTCATGGATTCTCAGTTGTTTTTCCCTGGCCTCCTCTTTTCCCTTTTTATCTATTATACTGTCTTCCAGATCGTTTATTCTCTCTTCTGTCTCAGTTACCCTAGCTGTTAGATTATCTAGATTGGATTGGATCTCATTGATAGCATTTTTAAGTTCTGCCAATTCACCTTTTATTTCTGCCCTTAGAGACTCTTTGTTGCCATTAATTGATTTCTCCATTCTAGCCATTGTCTTCACAATTGCTAGCCTGAATTCCATCTCTGACATCTTGGTTATATCTGCATCCATTTGTAAATCTGCAGCATAAGTCATAATCTCTGAGTCTTTTCTGTTTTGGGGGTCCTCCTCCTAGTCATTCTGTTTTTGGGTGTTTGAGGGAATGTAGAGAGTCCAAATTATTGACCAGAACCCAAGCAAGATGCACCTGTTTTCTTGGGACCTTAGGGTTGCTGGCCTCTTATTTTCCCAGCCTGTCTTCTGCAGGAGGGGCCTGCTGCGCTGTTACTCAGGCAACCCTGTTTGGGCGGAGTTGCCCTGGGCCCCTGTGGCGGGGGATGGGCTCAGTGGGAATCAGTCTTTGGGGCTTTTGTTCTCTGGCGCCTTTCCCTGGCTGCTTTCCGCATCTCTTCCACGAGTCAGAGCAGAAGAGACCATTTCCAACCCTCTGCCTCAGAGCAGAGAGACCTCAGTCTGTTCTTCAGTGCGCTCTCCAGGCCACACCGTCTCCGTTTCTGTCCGTGCTACTATAAACTGCAGCAGCCCGGGTTGTGCACCCCTCCGCCGTGCTCCTAGTCCTGCCTCCAGGTCGGGGCACATCTCTGCCCTTTGTGCTTCTAAAACCACCAGCCGCTCCCAGGTCGCAGGTGCGCGCGACTCCGCCGCTTGGGGTTCTGTCCTGGGGACTGCAGTTCGCGTGCGCGCGACTCCAACGATTGGGGATTCCACCCCGGGGGTTGCAGTTCACAGGCGGGACCCCGGCGCACCGGGTTTCCATCTCAGAGGCTGCAGTTCGTGTGCGCGCGACCCTCGCTCCGTGTTTCTGCCCAGGGGGCTGTGGTTCACGTGCGCGCGACCCCACCAGTCTGGTTTTCCACCCCGGGGGCTGCCCTAAAGTTCTTTCCCAACACTACCAGTCTGCAAGTCTGTGCCCCAACCGCAGCGCATGAGGCTGTCACTCACCAGCGGTGCAGGATCCCCACGGCCAGGCACCCTCCCACCGCCGTTTATCCTCCGATATCTGCCCGCAGAATCACGGCTCTCTGCTTCGTACCTCAAAACCAACTGCCTGCGATATTCTGTTTGTAGAGATCCAGATCTTTGTACATCTCAGGCTGGTTTCATGGGTGCTCAGAGTGGTCTGGTCGATATCCAGCTCAATTCCGGGGACCAGTTGAAATAGGGTCCCCTACTCCTCCGCCATCTTCCCCCCTTCCCACCCAGAGATCTTAGAACAATCCACGGTCCTGGGTACACCTGATGGAAGACACCCAATGCACTAACTCAGATGCTTGGGAGCTACTTCGGTCTGTTTCACAGAATGATGTCCTTCTATTCACATTTTTTGTGTATGGGCATTCTGAATGACAGTGGACGAAGATATCAAAAATTCATTTATATTAGGGATAAACTGTGTTTCCATGTGAGCATGTTTGAGAACACAGAAATGTGTATAAGAATGGAAAACACACTGGGTTTTAAATGGAAAGACCTGGATTCCAAGTCTTATGTATTATTCAGATGATTCCCTATGTTCACTCTCCACGTTTCCTTGTATTACTCCCCCAGATGTCTCCTTTATGTTTGCAGGAATTGTCCCTCATTCTAGTGGAACTACCCGGTAGCCATGTGGCTTGGGCCATCTCCCTAAATGTTTGTGACTTCTGTAAAATGGGGCTGAGAGTAGTTACTGTGCAGGACTGTGGTGTTGATCAGAAGGTCACAAATGTGCTTTGTTCGCTGTAAATCACAAGAGAACGTGTAGCCTGGGTGCCTGCATGTGTGTGCTCACACGGGTCTTCTGAGGAAGCCCAACAGGTTCTCTATAACATCCTTCAAGTTACAACTGTGATGTCCGGCACTCAAGAGAAAGCACCAATCCTCGGGTGGCCTAGTCTCTACAAACTTTCTAGAGCAAAGAGTTGACATCTTCTGAAGCTAATGACCTCCCATCAGGGGCCAGGGATCCTGCTTCCTAGGGCTGAGCCAAGAAGGCCCTTCTCCCTTAGCTGTACCCAAAAGGGCCATTTCTCCCAACAAAGCAACTACTGGGGCAGAACAGATATTTGTGTGAGGTAACAGAGGGCATGTGAAAGGAAGGTTTGCACCAGTTTTCTGGAAATCAAAAAATGGGGCACCTTTCCCCATTCCTTTATTCCACAATATGATCCCTACCTCTTGCATATTTATGTTTTTATCATCTGAGGTCTTGTTGGCTCTTTCCCAGAAGCTGGTGGTGTCCTCCAGTGAAAAGACCTGTACAAGTTACTAAAAAAAAAACCCAATTACACTGCTGGGTGGGAAATTTAATTGTTCTGAACAAAGCATACCAATTCTATGAAATGCTATTTTTAAAAAAGGCACTAGCTCTAGGTTTCCATGCGGAGGCTTGGCACTCCAGGGCTTTCCAGGGTAACAGGCCCTGTTCTTGCAGGAGGCTGAAATCTTAAAGGTCACAAGGTTGTTCCTGTTACCGGGGAGGAAAGTGCTTGGATGTTATAACAAAATGCACGTTCGACAGGGCCCTGAGACGCTGGAGGTAGAATCAGCACATCTCCTCATTCAGACACAGCTCTGCGCTGTTTACACCTCAGACAGCTCCCTCGACAGAGCAGGTGCATATGGAATGAGAGCATGGCAAATTATTTGTAAGGTCAGTTCGATAGGGCCTGCAGATGTCCTCATGTCAGAGACCTTTTTAAGGTAGTGTGTAGATTTGAAAAACCAAATGAATAATTAAACACTTTGTATTGAGGCTCCTGTTCTTCCTTGCTTCAAGCACTTTTCACACATGTTAATTCCCATTCATTTCTGCACTCTTCCTTGGAGCCAGGGTAGGTCAAAAATGAACATGATTAACTCCATTGTACAGAGGGAGAGAATGAGGCACAAACTGAGGAGGCAGAGGGCTCACCTCTGAGTGGACTGTGCTATATAGTCCAGGGCTAACCCAGAAAGCAGGGTCTAAATGGGCCTCCACGGTAGGTCTGTACGCATTTGGCAGGAGGGAGAAAAAGAAAACACGTCATGCAAACAAGTGCAAATTGGTTGTTTGAACCCTGAGTGGGAAATGTAAGTGGATCTGAGGCTATAAGAATAGTGAGGGCTCCCCCATGAGTAGGAAAGGGTCCTGAGGGGAGGCCACACTCTCTGCCACTTCTATTCCTGCATCCTTGCCATTTTTTCTCTGGCAGTCATCCTCCCTGCCTCTGTCCACTGACTCTTGCCCATTAACCTCAAACCTCAGTCAAAGTTCAGCCTGCAGGATGCCTGCCTCAACAGGAATGGGAGAGGAGCTAGAGGGATTGGCCAGCTGAGGGGCTACCTACACAGCCTCAAACCAGTCCTCCAGGTCTGTGCTGCCCAACACAGCAGCTACATGTAGCTCTGAGCTGCTGAAAGGTCCAGACCAAGATGTGCCCTAAGTGCGAAAGACACACCAGATTTCAGAGACCTGGTATGACAGAAAGGATGTGAAAAACCTGATCAATTGATTACATGTTGAACTGATATTTGGGATATAGTGTATTGAATAAAATGTATTATTAAAATTAATTTCATCTGGGTTTTGTTTTGTTTTGTTTTACTTTTTAAAATTTAGCTCTCTGGAAATGTGTAAGGTCATACATGACTTGCATTCATATCTGACATTATATTTCTATGGAAGGGCACTGCTCTAGGCCCTTCTGCCCAGTTGCTGAGAAACCAGTTATCAGATCTCCCTAGGGGAAGCTGGTGTGTCTGGGTCAGCCCATTTTATCCATGTGACTACCTGTGATTTGGAAGGAATAGTATTCTCATCCCTGTTGAAAGAAAAAACTAGGGCTGGAAGCCCTTAGGAGAACGTTCAAGGTCATGGAGGTCAGACCTGGGCTGGTTTTCACATTTCCTGACTCTCAGACCTGTGATTTTTCCACCAGACATAGAATTTCCTTTACTATTAAAAGTTCTGCTCTTAGCTTCTTTCTGTAGTTGTTCCATAGCAAGGCCCAGCTCAGAGCTGCTTTCTGCCAGAATCAAATATCCCCCATTGCCCTGGGACTACAGAGGGCCCAGCCTCATGCCTCAAGGCCCATGAATCCTCTCAGATTTACAAGGCTTTCTTTCTCCTTCCACCAGCAGACCCCTGGCTCACTCCCAGGCTCCCTTACTTAGCATCAAGTAGAGGGATAAACTAGATCACCCTCGTGTATACACTGAGAGTCTGATCTATGTGTAGCTGATATAGCTGTGGTCTGCAGGTCACCAGCCTGCTATCACTGACCAGGGGGTAATTCTGCCAGAGGGGCAGGGAGCCAGCATTCAGAACCCTTTCCATCAAGGACCTGAAACTTTGCCTGGAGCCTTGAACATCTGGAACACAGACACTGTCTTTGGCTGCTCTCCCTGCCCAGGGCAAAGTACAGATGGGACTCACAGACTTCTCAGCAAGCTCCAAGGAGCTTTTCATGAGCTAGAACTTCACACTCAATTATCTGAATTCTAGTTGGGCTCCATCTACTTCAATTCCCAAAGTGACCTTGGTTTTACGCTACTAAGACTTACCGGATCAGTTCTCTCCTTCCAGGACTACTCCTTCCCCAACTGGCTGGGACGGTAGGCTATGGCATATTGACTCCTATCCTTTTGGGTAAGGTTCTCAAAGGCACAGATGAACACCCTGGGGAGTCCATTCTTCAAAAATGCCTCCCACAAAAAAACTGTGGAAGCAGAAGCCTAACATGGCTGTTACTCATACCAGTCGTTATCTCTTCCACCATTAAAAATTATCACTCATTGGGCGCCTGGGTGACTCAGTCGGGTTAAGCGTCCAACTCTTGTTTCAGCTCAGGTCACAATCTCAGGGTTGTGAAATCAAGCTCCTCCTTGGGCTCTGCATTCAGGGGGGTAGTCTGCTTAGGATTCTCTCTCTCCCCCTGCCTCTGCCCCTCCCCCTGCTAGTGCATAGGCTTTCTCTCCTCCATTCTCAAATAAATAAATAAATCTTTAAAAAAAAAATATCACTCAGGAGCAGACTGCCTCCCTAACCACCAGAGACTACTTTATGGGATAAGTTAAAGGAAGGGATCATCTCTACTCTTCAAGTCCATCAGAGAGCAGGACGTTCACTCACAAGGAACAAGGGCTAGGGTCCCAAATTCCCTAGTGAACCAGAAGACCTGGAGAATGATTGAATATTTGGAAGTTTGTTTGGTTCCTCTGTAAATGGTGAAACATACTCCACGTCTACTTTGTAGCCCATCTCTTCAGAAAGGATAATCAAAGACATTGAAGTATAGAGGAGATGGCCACACACCCAACTAGTAAGTGAAGTACCCAGGAGAAACTAAATAGGTTCTTGAGTGCCAGGCTGAATGTATCCAGAGAGGAATGAAGTATCACAGAAGAAAATGAAGTAAAAGACATGTTAAGTGTCTGAAATTGACAGACAGAGACAGAGCTGTCTTGTGTGGAGCCTGTTAAAAATCCAGGTGTTGTGAAATATGTTTAGAGATTCTCTACAAAGATGTTAGAGATTCTACAAAGCATGCTCTGTAATCAAATACAGGCAACTTGGATTACTGGAGACCTTGCTCAAAAGTCACCTCCTTTGTGACACCATCCAGACCCCAGGCAGAGTGAGCTGATGTCACCCCACTGCTCACATGCTCCTAGCATGCTTCTCCCTGCCTGCACAGAGCACTCTGAACACTTGTTGACAAATATCTGACCTCAGGTCTACTGGCCCACCAGACATCAGAGCTGCAAGGCCAGAGGCCAAAACTAATTCATCTTTATATCCCCAGTGCTCGGCACATTCGAGGTACTCAATAAACACATGTTAAATTGATGAGAGCAATTCAGGGAGTGACCTGCAGTGAATAACCAAGGCTAGCATAGAAAAGAAGAGAGCAGAGGGCCTCACAGACGGGTGAGGAAGAGAGAGAAAAGGCAGCTTCGGGACTGGTGGGTAAGTCTGGGCAAAGGCTTGGGTGAGGGAAATCTCAACAGGCCTTGACGCATGGTTGGCATGCTTGGGAATTATCAGACCTTTCAAGGAGGGTAACAGTGACTAAAAGGAAAACAAAATATGGTGGTTTGGAAAAATAAAGAAAGGCTCAGAGCCAGGGAATCTTTATCCAAATTTTAGTCTGGAAGTTTGGCAGACAGGTACACATCACACAAAGCTAGACAAAGATGTTCTAGACAGGGAGAGGGCTTGATTCATTTTTCTGGGGCTCAGGTAAGAAAGCAAGTGCCATGGAGAGAGCCCTCCTGTTTCAAACACCCCTTTCTCCCAGGTCATGTCCACTGCTCTCTTCTTTATGTGAGCAGCTTATTAAGTGCCCACTTGGGTGCCCAGCATGTTGAGATATAGCAGGGATACAAAGAGGAAGGGGGAGTCTCTGCTTTTCAGTTGCTTACAAACTCCTTACCTGGCCAGAATCCATGAACATCAGGAAAAGAAGAGGATAATTTACCATCAGAAGCCCATTTACCAAAAAAGCAGGGCAGGAGGAGAGTCCTCTGCTTTCATTGGTGTCTTATCCATTAGTTTAACAGAGTAGGAGTGTCTAAGGACACGTGATTTGTGATGAAGAACCCTCTAGTAACAATTTTCGCTTGGTTAGGACCACTATAGGACATTAGAAGGGAAGGAGCAGGACCTAAATGTTGGGGTAGACAGAGCATGGAGATGGTGTAATCAGGATGGAGTGTGTGTCATCTACTTGCACAAAGTGGTAATCTCACAGTTGTTCCCTGGGTCCTCCTGCTGCAATCCCATCACAGAGCAGGGCAGGAGGAGGCTACAAACTGTCTCTCCATTCCAACAGTTCCCATGTGTATGACCCTATGTTTATTCAACACATGTTTCTTCAAGACCTAGGATGTGCCAAGTGTAGGAGCTGGAAACACAGGAGTGAACAAAACAGACAAAAATACCCCCCACCCCTCCCCACCAGGGAGTCTACATTCTAGTGGGTGGTGATACACAATGAACAAATAAACAGGGAAAAGACTTACGGTAGATAAGAGGGTGACAAATGCAACAGAGAAACACATCATGGTGCAGGCAGGTAAGCAATGGAGGGTGTGGCAAATTTGAATCAAGTGGTAAGTCCAGGCTTTCCTCATAACATGACTTTTGAGCAGGGATGTGAAGAGGTAAGAGAGGAACCAAGAGAATATCTAGGAGACAGAGTATTCCAAGCAGAGGGAACACAAGTGCAAATAAAGTTCCAAGGCATGATCCCATAGGAAAAGGATCTGAGTTGAAACAAGCCTATTCTCCAGGTTGAAAGTCTACAATGACACCCTATTCTCTGAAGCAACAAATCTAAATTATTCAATACTACATCTTGTGTCCTCCAGAACTATCCAGCCTTGCTCTCCTAAGCTCCCTACCAAGGTTCCTCAGGCCCCAGTAGATCAGGATCCCTAACTCATATACTAAGCTCATTCTGACTCAATGACTTGACCTGCTATCAGGTCCAATCCAATGTGAACCATATAGCACAACCACTTGAAGACAGAATTGGGCTCACATGTAAGTGGCAAAGACTGGACCATCAAGAAAGACTACTGGAGGAAGCTTATCTCAAAAATTATCATGGGGTCTACCTTCTCTCTCACTGGGTCTAACCACCTCCCAGTGTCATTCACTGTACGCTCTGCTGCCTCTTGCTGTCTGGGGTCAGGTAGGACTTACCTGGTTCTATAGAGTCTTTAAGCTTTAGCATTTTTGGTTCCTCAGCTAAGACTGGATCTGGTTTTGTATTTTCTCCCTGAACTCAGTGATTGCGCCATTTCTCCTGTGTCTTTTCTAATCCTGACTCACTTAGCAAATTCAGCATTTTGGTCTTTATTTCCATTCCCATGACCCATTTTGATTCCTCTTGCTTTCAAGTGTATACTATTGTACACCTATTGGTGTCACCTGTTAAAATTAATTCACCTGTGTGGACTTGCAAAGCCCATTTCCTTTCTCTAGTCTATACATACTTCATCAGAATAAGAGTGTTGGACTTGAAAATGTTCAAGGTCTTTTCTCATCCTGGTATTCTTAGATTCCATATCTAATTCCCACTTTCATGGCTTTGCTCAGGTGGCTTCTTGTCATTAACTCCTCAATCCATCTTTATGAAGCCTCTACTCTGCACTAGGCACTGAGTCAGCTCCTAGATAAAGATGAACAGGACACAGTCCTTGCTCCATGAGAGCTCACCAAACCAATCTGCCACTGATAAAATGCGAGTGCTATGAACAGGTGGAAATACCTGTTACAGGAAGGAAGGGGAGAAGGTGTTGGGAGACTTCTCCAGTGATGCATAAGCTGCATCTCAGAGTCTGTGTAGGAGAGAGCTAAGTAAGGGAGTATAGAGAAGTGGTTCCAAGCAAGGGAGGCAGTTTGTGGAGACAGGTATGAGAGAACATGGATTATTTAAGGAATCTCCAGTGGAAGAGAAAGGTTGAGGCACAAGGCCCATGACAAGAGATGATGTTCAAGAGGTATGCAGGGGCCAGACTGTAAAGGTCCTAGAATGCCATTTTAAAAAGTTTGGTTATGAATTTAAAGGGAATGAGGATCTTTAAGAAGGAATCTGAGTGGGGGTTAAGGCAGAGGCAAAGAGAAGAGTTAGGAGATTTTTTAGTTATCCAAGTTAAAGTGGTGAAAGCATAGGCAGAACTGGGGCCAGGGAACTAGACAGAGGGATTAACTTTTAGAGCTTTTTAAGGGATAGAATCAACAGGACGTGGTGACTATGGGCTTGGGGGTGAGGTAGAAGGAGAAATCATGTTTCTGGGTAGGTGACTAAATAAATAGTATCTGCCTTTAAGAGACAGTGATTGTAACAGAATAAGGAGAAAATTTCAGTGGAAGGGATTGAATTCAGATTTGTCCCTGTTAAATTTCAGGTACATTTCCTTGCCTGTAAGCTTTTCTACCTCTTATTCCATAGTCCCTGACCATCACCTTAAGGTCACACTTTTTTTCTTTTTTCTTTTTTTTTTTTTTCGCATTTCACTTTGTTTGGATCCCATATGTATAACCTTCTTGAATCTTGGAGTGAACCATCTGCTTAAGCCCCAAATCCTTTACTTTCAGGTACTACATGTGCCTAGCACAGCGCTCAGCTCAGCTTGTAGAAAACGCTTTCTAAATCCCTGCCTAGTTGTCAGCGCCCCAAGAAAGGCTGGCATCAAAAGCCTCAGGAGATAATGTAGGCAGGGGAGACCAAACTCCCCTCTCTCTCCTGCACTTCAAGAACACATGTCCCCCAGCATGGAGGGCAGAATCGAGCTGCTCATTTCATGTTCACTCTTTTATGTTGCCGTTTTGAAATTTGATGTTCAAAAGCTCAGAGGCTATAGCAGGCAATCAATCCAAATGGAAATGTGTGAGGGCCAATGGAGCAAGCGAACATGCTTCTGAGGGCCAGGATTTTTTTCCTTAGGATTTTTTTCGTGCCACACAGAAATATCTTTCTAATAACAAAGAGAAACTTGTGAAGATGAATGAGATAATGAACTCCACTTTCTCGCCTTTACGGACAGGAGTGGAGCTGTTTGAATGTGAGAGCTGGGCAGGAGTGTGTGGCTGTGCCTGATGGGGGATCAACAGACAGACCCAGTTTACCTCTGTGGGCTTTGCATGTGGGGGCAAGGGAGAAGGGGGGAGAGGGTAACAGACATAAGGCAAAGGGAGGAGGCAAGGGAAGAGTGAAGGGAAAGAAGGAACAGTCTGGGTTACTAGGAAGGGAGAAATGTTTTGATCCAGTGTCCCCTCTCAGAGAGAAGAGGGAGAATGATTAACATGTATTATACAACTATTATGTGTCAAGACCTCCTACATCCTTGTATATAATTCTCTCAACAATTCCGAGCTAGCTTTGTTATTATTAGTATCATTATTGTCATTATTAGCATTATTTTTATCCCAGGAACATCCTTTTTTTAAAAATTTATTTATTCATGAGAGGCAGAGAGAGAGAGGCAGAGGCAGAGGGAGAAGCAGGATCCCCGCCAAGCAGGGAGCCCGATGTGGGACTCGATCCCAGGACTCTGGGATCATGACCTGAGCCAAAAAAAGATGCCTAACCATCTGAGCCACTCAGGCACCCCAATCCCAGGAGCATCCTTAACTGCTTTCTCCCTCAGAGGATCTCCAGTGGGTTTGATTCAGACACCACCTTACTCAATTTGAAGTCCACAGCCCCACTGACCCTTGGCTTAGGTTTATAGTGTGTCCTGCAGCACTGCAAAGCAGGAGGAAGATGTCCATATGGGGTCATTCATTTGGGGAGTAAGCAAATCTCAGGCCAAACTCAGACCACAGTTACTCCCATGAGTAGCCATCAGAGGGAGCTCAGCCTGCCAAGGATGACCATCCACAAAGGACCCTGAGGAAAGGACAGCCAGTCTCTGTAGGCAATCTGGTTTACAGTCTCTGGGTGGCTAACAGGACCCTGCTACCTCCAGGTTTTGCTGGGGACTTAGAACAGGGCAATCTTTCAGGTTCCCTCCACTACCTAGTGGTGACCACGCAGCCCTTAGATTTTAGTCTTACCACATACTTATTTCTCCTCTCCCTTCCTCCCTGACGCCTGGGGAAGTCCAAAAGGAAGGTCTACTCTCCCCATCACTTTTCCAGGACATTAGTCTGTACCCACCAATCCCATCCTTGTCACTCCTCTATGAAACCCTCCTTTTCCCTTCTCATTCATCCTCTGTAGACCTTTGCTGGATCATCTCAGTGGTAATGGTAATTGAGCAAAGGCATCAAAAGATGGAGACAAGAATACTTGAAAGTCTATGTATTAGAAATGAGATGGCTTCTCTGAGGCCATGCTGGGCAATGCCACCCATTGGTGGAAGGGTAGTCCCCAGCCTTCAGATTCCCTCAGTCACACTGCTGCCTATACCACCTACATCATGTGAAGATTCCAACAGCACCTGGAAGAAGCTTCTTTTGCCTTCCCATTGGACTTGCTTATTCCCTTCTTCCTTCACTGATGCTTTGGAAACTGCTTCCCACCGGACTGCTCACCAAGGGCAAGTAAGTAGACATAACCCAGTGCATGGGCAAGTCAAAGGCCAGTTCTCCAAGGTCAGTTTCCAGGGTGTCATCACTACCCAGCAGGCCCTAGCGTCGGGCTCTCAGGAGCCCAGTTCCCACACTCCTGATGGCCTATGGAAGCCCAGGGTCTGACTAGGCTGGAAGCTGCTTTTCCTCCTTCAAAAGCAAGGGGGATTTAACTTACAATCTTCTGGTGAAGAACGGAAAGGGAAAAACAAAACATTTTATTTAATTTCAAAGGATGCTTTAAAAGTTTTGTGGTAAAATATACATAACATAAATGTTCACATTTGAACCATTTTTAAGTGCACAGTTCATTGGCATTAAGCACATTCACATTGCCATGTAACCATCACCACCATCCATCTCCAGAACTGTTTTCATCATCTCAAACTGAAATTTTATATCCATTAAACAATAAATCCCCATTCCCCACCCTCGGTCCCTGTAACTATTATTCTACTCTCTGTTTCTCTGAATATGACTATTCTAGGTACTACATGTAAGTGGGATAGTACAACATTCATCCTTTTGTGACTAGCTTATTTCACTTAGCACAAAGTCTTCAAGGTTCACCCATATTGTAGCATGTATCAAAATTTCATGTTTTTAAGACTCAATAATTCCATTATCTGTATATATCACATTTTCTCTATCCATTCATTCTTTAATGTTGGGTCATTCTTACCCTTTGACTACTGTGACTAATGCTGCTAGGAACATTGGTGTATAAGAATCTGTTTGAGTCCCTGCTGTGACTCTTTTGGGTATATACATAGACAGGGAATTGTGGCATCATATGGTAAGCCTCAGTTTAGCTTTTTAAGGAACTGCAATACTGTTTTTCAGGGCAGCCACACCATTTTATAACCCTGTCAACAGTGCACAAGGGGCTCTTTTTCTCCACATCCTCACCAATGCCTTTTTTTTCTTTTTCTAATAAAAACCATCATAATTGGTGTGAAAAAGCATTCTTAATGATCATCCCTCGCCAGGTTGGATTTGTTTTGTAAATGAGAAGACTAGGGCTCAGCAAGGTTAGCTGACTTTCCTGTAAACATGAAGGTGCCTAAAGGGTAACGGGAGCTCTTTTTGACCCTACAGGACCCTACTCAACCTGTTGATTCTCCTCTCTGTTTAAGCCTGGGTTAGAGATTTAGAAGGTCTTAGAAAATGTTTAAAAGAGAGGTTTGAATATGATAGGAATGTCATATGTATATTATCTATACATTTCTAGCTGGCCTTTCTTCTGAGCAGAGCCAATAGGAAACACTCTTTCTCAGCTAACAAATGATCCAAATGTGGGTGAAAGAGAGACAGAGAGCCCCCAATTTTCATCTAAGCCTCACAGATGTGGGAGGCTTTTGGGGGACATAAAATATATCCAGGGCTCTTCCCCCAGGGGAATGAGCAGCACCCCTAGCACCACTATCACCAGAAACATGTTGTGGTGGCACTGAGAGGACTTGCTCAACACAGTGGTACCCTTGGTAGTTACCGGGTGATAAAGGCATGCAAGTCACACATAGCCAATTGGAATGGTACCGCTTAGCAA
The DNA here is from genome assembly GCF_002201575.2 of Neomonachus schauinslandi. Classification (NCBI taxonomy): domain Eukaryota; kingdom Metazoa; phylum Chordata; class Mammalia; order Carnivora; family Phocidae; genus Neomonachus; species Neomonachus schauinslandi. The sequence continues at coordinate 42,621,704 of NC_058404.1, forward strand.
GCCCCTACTAAGTGGGGCTTCCTCACCTCATTCCCTGTAATGCCACTCTGGCAGGCATACATATATTATTATCTCTGATTTACAAATGAAGAGAATCTGCTCAGAGCAATGAAGTGACTTGCCAAGGTCATAGCACTTGGTGGCATAACGGAGCCAGGACCTGAGCTCTGATCTGTGTGGTTCCAAATGCCACATTCTTTTCACTTCAAACACTCTTCCTGCAAAGGCATACATGTAACCCAGGAGCACCAAGCTGTGGCCCAGGAGGTAAGCAAAGCATGGGGTAAGCATAGAATGGCTTCTGGGGAGCATCTTCTACCTCAAAGTTTTGAGAAAAACAGCAAAAATTAAAACATTACCTTTTTATGTTAAAAATATATATTATGGAATAGAATGCAAAATTCACACAAAAATGTCTAAGATAAAACACACAGCTTCAAAGAAATTTCACACCAACAGCTAGCTGCCTTAGGCTCTACTCCTAGACCCCTGGGGGTAATGTGTACACACCTCTGCTGTTAGGAATCCTTCCGTGGCAATCTTGGAGTTATGCTGCCCTACATCAGGGCATGAGAAGTTGGGCTCTGGAGACCCATCAGCCTGGGTTTGAATTTTGGTTCTCATTTACCAGCCATAGGAGCTTAAGCATTTTTTTGTTTGAATCTTAGGCAAGTGATTTAACTCTCTAGGTTACACTTTCCTTATTGATAAAATAGGGGGGAAATCGTACAACTACTTCATACAGTTACTATGAGGATTAAGTAAGATAGAGATAGAAATAGAGATATATCTTTGTTAAGGTACCTGGAACATAGTAAGCACAATGTAAGTGTTCTTATCATTATTTACTCTGAGCCTCTTTATTTATACAACTGGAAAACCAAGAGAGTCATGAGAATTAAATGAGACATTACATACAAAGCACACAGTGTGGTGCCTAGCAGATAGTGAGTTTTCCACAAATGGTAGTTATTCCAATTATTACCACGTCAGTATTGTTGTGATAACACTGTGTTGTGAAGCATTGAACTTCACAGGGGGGGTTCAAGATACAACCCTAATCTGTCATGTCAGTTTCATGGATTTCAACTTCCTTGATATTTGGCACAGTTTCTAAATAGTTCTCTATAGATGGTAGAATCCTGGACTCTTTGAACCATAGACTAGAATCAATTTGGCATTACTGAAGTTGCTATGAGTGGTGGAGGTTTCTCTCTGACGCAATGGAAAAATATCACCTAAGACATACCCTTAATCCTATCTTTCCAATCATCGAGAACCTCCTCAATTTCCAGCCTCCTCCAGGAAGAGTTACAGGGTGACCCCCACTGCTCATCTCATACAGAACCTTTTAAAGCCTTATGTCATGAGGTGTAATCTCCTTTGTGTCTGTCTTGTTCCTCCAGTTTGATTGTGAGCTCCCTATGGAGGAATAGAATTTTCACCTGTGGACCAATGGTATGCAAAGTGGGAACTGAAACCCCTAAACCATGAGCTCTTTTTTCTAATTGGTCCTCCAGAAGAAGGTTTTTGGTTTGGGGATTTGCTTTTTTTCTTTTTTTCTTTTGTAATTGGGAGCATCCTTTTGCCATTTTTCTGTCCCAAGAGGGCACCTTCTTCGAATTCACACCAAATATCCTACATATCAGCAATGATAATCTCCTGTGCTTCCTCTATAGTAGGAACAGGATTGGGAACACTAGTGATGATTCACAAATATTTGAAGTTGGATTCCATAAGTTCTGAGTATGGGTTTTGGGTTCCTTTAGCATAATGTGAAACCAAGGATATAAAAGCCAGAACCTCACGAGATGTCAGGGAGGGGGAAGAGCCCGAATCTTCAGACTGGGAAACCAGTGTGTCTTCCTTGGGGGATAATCACTATGAATGAAATAATAATCCATAACTGAAAGTTTGGGCCTTCAACACTGATAGGTAGAAGTGGGTGGGTCCTATTTCCTTACACCACACACAAAAATAGACTCCAAATGGTTGAAAGACCTCAATGTGAGACAGGAGGCCATCAAAATCCTAGAGGAGAACACAGGCAGCAACCTCTTCAACTTCAGCCGTAGCAACTTCTTCCTAGAAACATCACCAAAGGCAAGGGAAGCAAGGGCAAAAATGAACTATTCGGACTTCATCAAGATAAAAAGCTTTTGCACAGCAAAAGAAACAGTCAACAAAACCAAAAGACAACCAACAGAATGGGAGAAGATATTTGCAAATGACATATCAGATAAAGGGCTAGTATCCAAAATCTATAAAGAACTTATCAAATCAACACCCAAAGAACAAAGAATCCAATCAAGAAATGGGCAGAAGACATGAACACACATTTTTCCAAAGAAGACATCCAAATGGCCAACAGACACATGAAAAAGTGCTCAACATCGCTCGGCATCAGGGAAATCCAAATCAAAACCTCAATGAGATACCACCTCACGCCAGTCAGAATGGATAAAATTAACAAGTCAGGAAACGACAGAATGTTGGTGGGGATGTGGAGAAAGGGGAACCCTCCTACACTGTTGGTGGGAATGCAAGCTGGTGCGACCACTCTGGAAAACAGGATGGAGATTCCTCAAAAAGTTGAAAATAGAGCTACCCTATGATCCAGCAATTGCACTACTGGGTATTTACCCCAAAGATACAAACGTAGGAATCCAAAGGGGTACGTGCACCCCAATGTTTATAGCAGCAATGTCCACAATAACTAAACTGTGGAAAGAGCCAAGATGTCCATCGACAGATGAATGGATAGAGAAGATGTAGTATATATATACAATTGAATATTATGCAGCCATCAAAAGGAATGAGATCTTGCCATTTGCAATGACGTGGGTGGAACTGGAGGGTGTTATGCTGAGCGAAATAAGTCAATCAGACAAAGACTTGTATCATATGACCTCAGTGATATGAGGAATTCTTTTTTTTTTTATTCTTATGTTAATCCCCATACATTACATCATTAGTTTTAGATGAAGTGTTCCATGATTCATTGTTTGTGCATAACACCCAGTGCTCCATGCAGAACGTGCCCTCCTCAATACCCACAACCAGGCTAACCCATCTTCCCACCCCCCTCCACTCTAGAGCCCTGTTTGTTTTTCAGAGTCCATCGTCTCTCATGGTTCGTCTACCCCTCCGATTTCCCCCGCTTCATTCTTCCCCTCCCGCTACCTTCTTCTTCTTCTTTTTTTTTCCTTAACATATATTGCATTATTTGTTTCAGAGGTACAGATCTGAGATTCAACAGTCTTGCACAATTCGCAGCGCTTACCAGAGCACATACCCTCCCCAATATCTATCACCCAGTCACCCCATCCCTCCCACCCCACCCCCCACTCCAGCAACCCTCAGTTTGTTTCCTGCAATTAAGAATTCCTCATATCAGTGAGATCATATGATACATGTCTTTCTCTGTTTGACTTATTTCACTCAACATAATACCCTCCAGTTCCATCCACGTCGTTGCAAATGGCAAGATCTAATTCCTTTTGATGGCTGCATAATATTCCATTGTATATATATACCACCTCTTCTTTATCCATTCATCTGTCGATGGACATCTTGGCTCTTTCCACAGTTTGGCTATTGTGGACATTGCTGCTATAAACATCGGGGTGCACGTACCCTTTCGGATCCCTACTTTTGTATCTTTGGGGTAAATACCCAGTAGTGCAATTGCTGGATCATAGGGTAGCTCTATTTTCAACTTTTTGAGGAACCTCCATACAGTTTTCCAGAGTGGCTGCACCAGCTTGCATTCCCACCAACAGTGTAGGAGGGTTCCCCTTTCTCCGCATCCCCACCAACATCTGTCATTTCCTGACTTGTTAATTTTAGCCATTCTGACTGGTGTGAGGTGGTATCTCATTGAGGTTTTGATTTGGATTTCCCTGATGCCGAGCGATGTTGAGCACTTTTTCATGTGTCTGTTGGCCATTTGGATGTCTTCTTTGGAAAAATGTGTGTTCATGTCTTCTGCCCATTTCTTGATTGGATTCTTTGTTCTTTGGGTGTTGAGTTTGATGAGTTCTTTATAGATTTTAGATACTAGCCCTTTATCTGATTTGTCATTTGCAAATATCTTCTCCCATTCTGTTGGTTGTCTTTTGGTTTTGTTGACTGTTTCCTTTGCTTTGCAAAAGCTTTTTATCTTGATCAAGTCCCAATAGTTCATTTTTGCCCTTGCTTCCCTTGCCTTTGGTGATGTTTCTAGGAAGAAGTTGCTGCAGCTGAGGTCAAAGAGGTTGCTGCCTGTGTTCTCCTCTAGGATTTTGATGGCCTCCTGTCTCACATTGAGGTCTTTCAACCATTTGGAGTCTATTTTTGTGTGTGGTGTAAGGAAATGGTCCAGTTTCATTCTTCTGCATGTGGCTATCCAATTTTCCCAACACCATTTGTTGAAGAGACTGTCTTTGTTCCATTGGACATTATTTCCTGCTTAGTCAAAGATGAGTTGACCATAGAGTTGAGGGTCCATTTCTGGGCTCTCTATTCTGTTCCATTGATCTATGTGTCTGCTTTTGTGCCAGTACCATGCTGTCTTGATGATGACAGCTTTGTAATAGAGCTGGAAGTCCGGAACTGTGATGCCGCCAGCTTTGCTTTTCTTTTTCAACATTCCTCTGGCTATGCGGGGTCTTTTCTGGTTCCATACAAATTTTAGGATGATTTGTTCCATTTCTTTGAAAAAAGTGGATGGTATTTTGATGGGGATTGCATTGAATGTGTAGATTGCTCTAGGTAGCATTGACATCTTCACAATATTTGTTCTTCCAATCCATGAGCATGGAACGTTTTTCCATTTCTTTGTGTCTTCCTCAATTTCTTTCATGAGTATTTTATAGTTTTCTGAGTACAGATCCTTTGTCTCTTTGGTTAGATTGATTCCTAGGTATCTTATGGTTTTGGGTGCAATTGTAAATGGGATCAACTCCTTAATTTCTCTTTCTTCTGTCTTGTTGTTGGTGTATTGGAATGCCACTGACTTCTGTGCATTGATTTTGTATCCTGCCACTTTACTGAATTCCTGTATGAGTTCTAGCAGTTTGGGGGTGGAGTCTTTGGGGTTTTCCACATAAAGTATCATATCATCTGCAAAGAGTGAGAGTTTGACTTCTTCTTTGCCGATTTGGATGCCTTTTATTTCTTTTTGTTGTCTGATTGCTGTGGCTAGGACTTCCAATACTATGTTGAATAGCAGTGGTGATAGTGGACATCCCTGATGCGTTCCAGACCTTAGGGGGAAAGCTCTCAGTTTTTCCCCATTGAGAATGATATTTGCTGTAGGTTTTTCATAGATGGCTTTTATGATATTGAGGGATATACCCTCGATCCCTATACTCTGAAGAGTTTTGATCAAGAAAGGATGCTGTACTTTGTCAAAAGCTTTTTCTGCATCTATTGAGAGGATCATATGATTCTTGTTCTTTCTTTTGTTAATGTATTGTATCACATTGATTGATTTGCGGATGTTGAACCAACCTTGCAGCCCAGGGATAAATCCCACTTGGTCGTGGTGAATAATTCTTTTAATGTACTGTTGGATCCTATTGGCTAGTATTTTGGTGAGAATTTTTGCATCCATGTTCATCAGGGATATTGGTCTGTAATTCTCCTTTTGGATGGGGTCTTTGTCTGGTTTGGGGAGCAAGGTAATGCTGGCCTCATAAAATGAGTTTGGAAGTTTTCCTTCCATTTCTATTTTTTGGAACAGTTTCAGAAGAATAGGTATTAATTCTTCTTTAAATGTTTGGTAGAATTCCCCTGGGAAGCCATCTGGCCCTGGGCTTTTGTTTGTTGGGAGATTTTTGATGACTGCTTCAATTTCCTTAGTGGTTCTAGGTCTGTTCAGGTTTTCTATTTCATCCTGGTTCAGTTTTGGTAGTTGATACATCTCTAGGAATGCATCCATTTCTTCCAGGTTATCTAATTTGCTGGCATAGAGTTGCTCATAATATGTTCTTATAATTGTTTGTATTTCTTTGGTGTTGGTTGTGATCTCTCCTCTTTCATTCATGATTTTGTTGATTTGGGTCATTTCTCTTCTCTTTTTGATAAGTCTGGCCAGGGGTTTATCAATCTTGTTAATTCTTTCAAAGAACCAGCTCCTAGTTTCGTTGATCTGTTCTACTGTTCTTTTAGTTTCTATTTCATTGATTTCTGCTCTGATCTTTATTATTTCTCTTCTCCTGCTGGGTTTAGGCTTTATTTGCTGTTCTTTCTCCAGCTCCTTTAGGTGGAGGGTTAGGTTGTGTACTTGAGACCTTTCTTGTTTCTTGAGAAAGGCTTGTATTGCTATATACTTTCCTCTTAGGACTGCCTTTGCTGCATCCCAAAGATTTTGAATAGTTGTGTTTTCATTTTCATTGGTTTCCATGTATTTTTTTTAATTCTTCTTTAATTTCCTGGTTGACCCATTCGTTCTTCAGTAGGATGCTCTTTAGCCTCCATGTATTTGAGTTCTTTCTGACTTTTGTCTTGTGATTGAGCTCTAGTTTCAAAGCATTGTGGTCTGAAAATAGGCAGGGAATGATTCCAAACTTTTGGTGCTGGTTGAGACCTGATTTATGACCTAGGATGTGATCTATTCTGGAGAATGTTCCATGGGCACTAGAGAAGAATGTGTGTTCCGTTGCTTTGGGATGGAATGTTCTGAATATGTCTGTGAAGTCCATTTGGTCCAGTGTGTCATTTAAAGTCTTTATTTCCTTGTTGATCTTTTGCTTAGACGATCTGTCCATTTCAGTGAGGGGGGGTGTTAAAGTCCCCCACTATTATTGTATTGTTGTCGATGTGTTTCTTTGCTTTTGTTATTAATTGCCTTATATAATTGGCTGCTCCCATGTTAGGGGCATAGATATTTACAATTGTTAGATCTTCTTGTTGGATAGATCCTTTAAGTATGATATAGTGTTCTTCCTCATCTCTTATTACAGTCTTTGGTTTAAAATCTAATTTGTCTGATATAAGGATTGCCACCCCAGCTTTCTTTTGGTGTCCATTAGCATGGTAAATGGTTTTCCACCCCCTCACTTTAAATCTGGGGGTGTCTTTGGTTCTAAAATGAGTCTCTTGCAGACAGTATATCGATGGGTCTTGTTTTTTAATCCAGTCTGATAGCCTGTGTCTTTTGACTGGGGCATTGAGCCCATTTACATTCAGGGTAACTATTGAAAGATAGGAACTTAGTGCCATTGTACTGCCTGCAAGGTGACTGTTACCGTATATTGTCTGTGTTCCTTTCTGGTCTATGTTGCTTTTAGGCTCTCTCTTTGCTTAGAGGATCCCTTTCAAGATTTCCTGTAGGGCTGGTTTTGTGTTTGCAAATTCCTTTAGTTTTTGTTTGTCCTGGAAGCTTTTTATCTCTCCTTCAATTTTCAATGACAGCCTATCTGGATAGAGTATTCTTGGCTGCATATTTTTCTCATTTCGTGCTCTGAAGATATCCTGCCAGTCCTTTCTGGCCTGCCAGGTCTCTGTGGATAGGTCTGTTGCCAATCTAATGTTTCTACCCTTGTAGGTTACATATCTCTTCTCCCGAGCTGCTTTCAGGATTTTCTCTTTGTCTATGAGACTTGTAAGTTTTACTATTAGATGTCAGGGTGTTGACCTATTTTTATTGATTTTGAGAGGGGTTCTCTGTGCTTCCTGGATTTTCATGCCTGTTTCCTTTCCCAAATTAGGGAAGTTCTCTGCTATAATTTGCTCCATTATACCTTCTGCCCCTCTCTCTCTTTCTTCTTCTTCTGGGATCCCAATTATTCTAATGTAGTTTCATCTTATGGTATCACTTATCTCTCGAATTCTGCCCTCGTGATCCAGTAGTTGTTTATCTCTCTTTTTCTCAGCTTCTTTATTTTCCATCATTTGGTCTTCTATATTACTGATTCTCTCTTCTGCCTCATTTATTCTAGCAGTTAGCGCCCCCATTTTTGATTGCACCTCATTAATAGCCTTTTTGATTTCTACTTGGTTGGATTTTAGTTCTTTTACTTCTCCAGAAATGGTTTCTCTAATAACTTCCATATTTTTTTCAAGCCCAGCTAGTATCTTTAAAGTGATGATTCTGAACTCTAGATCTGACATTGTACTAATGTCCGTATTGAGTAGGTCCCTGGCAGTCGGTACTACCTCTTGTTCTTTTTGTTGAGGTGATTTTTTCCGACTTGTCATTTTGTGCAGAGGAGAATAGATTAATGAGAGAACAAAATGCTAGCAGAGTAACAACGTCCCCAGAAAATGTACTCTAAACAAATCAGAAAAGACCTGAAGCAGTTGAAAAGAAAGGGAAAGAGAGAAAAAAGAAAAAGAAAAAGATAAAGATAAAAACAAAAACAAACAAAACAAAACAACAACAACAACAACAACAACAAAAAACAGAATGTGATTAAATATGATCAGGCTGGTATATAGATCAGTGCCACACACTAGATTTGGGGTGTATTTTGGTCTTTTAGAAGAAAGTGCCTCCCAAAATTTTAAAGAAAGAGAAACTTATATATGTACAAAAATAAGGGTTGATATGATGAAGGGATGGAATATGACTGTAAAGATGGAAATTATAAAAAATTTTATAAAAGGAATTGATAAGAAGTTGTTTGAAAAAAGAAAGAAGAGGATTTAAAAAAAGAAAAAGAAAAGGGAGAGGATGTGATCAGGCAGGGGAATAGAAAACACCATACACTAGAGATTTAGGGTATATTTTAATCTGTTAGAAGAAACTATCTCAAAATTTTAAAGAGAGAACAACTTATATATATAAGCCAAAAATACGGGTAACTACTATGAAGGGATAGAATATGACTCTAAAAATGAAAAATAAAAATGTTTTTTTTTTTAAAAAAAGGGATTGATAAGATGTTGGTTGAAAAAGGGAAAAAGAGAAATTCAAAAAGAAAAAAAAGAAAAAAAGACAGTTTAAAAAAAAATTAACTTTGAAAGACTAAAGAATCATGGTAAAAAAGCCATGAATTCTATGTGCAGTAGTCCCCTAGCGCTGGAGTTCTGCCGTTCTCATTGATGGGTAAACTTGGTCTTGGCTGGCTGTTCTCGCTGATCTTCTGGGGAGGGGCCTGTTGCCATGGTTTCCAAATGTCTTGGCCGGAGGCAGAATTGCCCCGCCCTTGCCCCCTCCCGGCTAAGTAATCTGCTCGGGTTTGCTCTCCAGGGCTTTTGTTCCCTGTGAGCTTTCCGTACAGCTTTGGAGGCGGAGAGTGAAAATGGCGGCCTCCCAATCTCCGCCCCGGAGGAGCCAAGAACTCGGGGTCCTGCTTCTCAGTGAGCCCCCAGAGAAAAGCCATCAGTCACTCCCATCTCCTGGGTCTTCGGCTGCACTCCGTGCTCACCTGGCCTGTGACCGCGCGTTTCTATCCCTGGCACCCGACCCCGGGTGGAGTCTCCAAACCCAGCAGATCCCTGCGGTGCACTCCTGCGCAGCTCCTCCCCGGGGAGGAAGGTGAGTCTCCCCGGATCTGCCGCTTGTTGGGTCCCTGCTGGAGGAGCAGGGGCCCGACTGTGCCGCGGATCACGGTTTATGGCAACCCCGAGCTGAGAGGCCGCGCCTGGGCTCCGCCTCTGCAGCCGGCTTCCCTGCTCCATTACCTGGGAGCTCTGCCACGCTCAGGTACCCCCAGTCTTTCTGTGACCCCGAAGGTCCTAGACCACACTGTCCCGGAGGGTTCCACCTCCCGCTTAGCCACCAGAGTGACGTCCCTCAGCGGGGCAGACTTTTAAAAGTTCCGATTTTGTGCTCCGCGGCTCTATCACTTGCCAGAAGCGGCCGCCGGAGGCCCCTCCCCCGCCGTCTATCCTCCCGAATATCGTCTCGGATTCACTTCTCCGCACGTCCTACCTTCCAGAAAGTGGTCACTTTTCTGATGAGAGAGTTGTTGCTCTTCTTTTCTTCGATCTCCTGTTGAGTTTGTAGGTGTTCAGATTGGTTTGATCCCTATCCAGCTGAATTCCTGAGAGGAGACGAAATCCAGGTCTCCTACTCCTCCGCCATCTTGCTCCGCCCCCCCATATGAGGAATTCTTAATCTCAGGAAACAAATTGAGGGTTGCTGGAGTGGGGGGTGGGGTGGGAGGGATGGGGTGGCTGGGTGATAGACACTGGGGAGGGTATGGGCTATGGTGAGCACTGTGAATTGTGCAAGACTGTTGAATCACAGATCTGAAACAAATAATGCAATATATGTTAAGAAAAAAAAAGAAGATAGCAGGAGGGGAAGAATGAAGCGGAGGAAATCGGAGGGGTAGACGAACCATGAGAGACGATGGACTCTGAAAAACAAACTGAGGGTTCTAGAGGGGAGGGGGGTGGGAGGATGGGTTAGCCTGGTGATGGGTATTAAAGAGGGAACGTTCTCCATGGAGCACTGGGTGTTATGCACAAACAATGAATCATGGAACACTACATCAAAAACTAATGATGTAATGTATGGTGATTAACACAACAATAAAAAATTTAAAAAAAAAGAAGTGGGTGGGTCCTGTCAACAATAATCTCCAAATGGGCATGGTGATTGGACCATGACTGCGGGGCACCACCCCATCTTAGTGCCCCACAGAAGTCTTCAATGTCACACCTGAAAATCCCTAGAGCATCACTCCTGTGCACTAGAACTCATTTCAGGCCCCCTGAAGTCCAGTTTCCCTGTGCACCCAGTGGGAGACACCTGCTTTCCCCAGCACCCCAGACTATGTCTTGGTCCATGGTGTCCCAGTGAACCTGCAGGGTGCTGAAGCGACACGTTCTCTGAGGGGACCAGGTGGGGGAGGGAAGCCCCACACCCGAACTCAAGGCCGCCAAGCACAACTGTCTGCATCCAGATAGACAAAGTTCAGCTTCTTCAGCTTTTGGATCTAACCGCTCCCTCCTCTCTTGCTGGAAATCAGTCGCTCGGCATGGGCAAGAGGAAGAACCACTTATGCGCACTGTTCTCCTTACCATGGCTGCCCCATCCCCTCCGGTGCCTCTACCCACCACAGTAACAACATGAGATGCAAACAAACAAAGCTCCTGGCATCTAAAAGAGGGAATTTTTTTTTCAGTATTTTATAAAAAGCCCTGACACAGAACACGCATGCGAATGGCAGGCTCCCTGGACCCTGATCTCACTGCTTGCATGAAGGGCAAAGGAACTGGGGCTCTGCCGGGACATCTGCCAGGACCCTCAGCTGCAGTTAATCTGCTTACCCCTTTATACCCCAGAAAACACATCCACGAATATTATCTCAGTTGATTGTTATGGAAACTTTGTGTGGAGGACAGTGTTTTTTGCCCCATGTACATTGCTCACAGCATAAAAAGGAGTATCAAATTAAAGAGTCTTCAGCTTGAGGTGCAGAGGACAGTTGCCAGATGGAAGTTGAAAGTGTCCAAAGCTTATGCAGAAATATCAGCAAGGGGACAAAGCCTTTGGCTCCTGAGCCAATTGTGCATGTAAGCGTGTGTGTATGTGTGTATGCGTGTGTATATGTGTGTGTGAATGTGTGTGTATGATGTTTATGTACAAGCAGAGGCCCTGAGGACTCGTTGAAATGCTTTCTTGGAGGTCCAGGCTAGGAACGGAGAAGGGAAATTGCAGAGTCCAGAGCTGAGAGTGGTTTTATTGTTTCGTATCATAACAAGGGCCCTCGAAAGCTCCCGGGCACTGTGCCACCCATCCTCTGGCTACGGGACAAGCCATCCTGGCGAAGGTGCCAGGAACTGTTTCTTCACTGACCATCTTCCCAGTTTCTGTCCGAGAGAGGCCAGATGGAGGAGGTCAGTGGAGGGGCAGACATTCCCTCGGCTCTCCTCCAGTCTGTCAGGCCTAAACTATCAGATGGGCATGCAGGAAGCCGTTTAGCTAAGGTGATGTCGTATGCTGAGGCAAGACGGTGAAGTGGAGAGGAACTATAGGGAAAGGGGCACTGGGGCCCATCGCCTCCCATGGAACAGGCGCCAGCTGCCCTGTGGAGGTGGGGAGGACGGCTGGAGGCAGCATCAGCCAAGTGTTCCACCTGCTCCCAAGCCACCCTGGAATCGGTTATCTTTTTCCACACCATTCCTAGGATGGAGTGGGACCTTCCGACAGCAGATTGCTGACCAGCAGGGCCAGCAGAGAAGATATGAAAAGTGGGTCCTAGAACAAGTTACAGAACAAGAAAAGAAGCAAGGAAATAGAGGCGGAGCATAAGGAAATGCCTGGGATCTTCCATACCCATCACCCTGCCTGGCAGTTATTGGGCATGTAATGAGCATCAGAGTGAAAAGCAGTGAGTTGGGACCTCAGGGAAATAATAGAAGCTGGAAGGCAGGTTACAGAGGGGAGGAGAAGGAGGAAGGCAGGGAGAGAAGAGAAGAAAGGATGTTGAAAGAAAAGCAAGAGAGGAAGTCAAAACGGTGGGCTGGGCAGGCCTTCAGAGATGGGCTGATCCAGCCTTTAATCTGGTAGAGGAAGGTACTGCAGCCCAAAACATGAAGGTTTGTGAGTGGACAGACCCCAGGCGTTGGAAGTGCAACTGAGCCCCTCACAGCCCTGGGACCTTGGTTCACTAACCTCCCTGAGCCTCCACTTTTTCAGCCATCAGATGGATATAGAAGAACTGGGCTTTCAGAGCCATTGTGAGGATTGTGAGAACACATGACTGTGTAAGCGACAGTCCAAAACAGCGCTAAAGCATGGGTTCAAAGGTCACTCAGGTATTGCACTAGTTTTTAATGCCACATAACAAATTGCCCCACAATCAGCGGGTTGAAACAACACACAGTTATTAGCTCACAGTTTCCATGGGTCAGAGTCCTGGCACCACTTAGCTGGGTCCTCCGCTTAGGGTATCCCCAGGCTGCAGTCACGGTATTGGCTGGGGGCTACGATCTCACCACCAGCTGAGGGTCCCCATCCAGATTTGCTGCGTGTTGGCAGAATTCAGTTCCTGTGGCTGAAGGACTGACGCCCTCCGCTTCTGGAGGCCACTCACAGTTCCGGACCATGTGGCCCTTCCCACACATGGCAGGGCCATGCAGGAGAACATCTCTCTTCCAGGATCCTATAATGCAGCATAATCATAGAGTAAGCTCCCATCACATTTGCCATCTTCCACTGGTTAGAAGCAAATCACAAGCCCCCTTGCACTCCAGGAGGGCGGATTAGACAAGGACATGACTCCTTAGCTGTCACCCTAGGGTGCATCCATCTTCCTGGGCCTCATTTTCCTTCTTTGTAGAATGACACCCATTATTTAACATATTTACCATTGTTAAATAAAATACTATAATATAAATTAATATATCTATAAAGCACTAAGACAATGGCTGGTCCATAGGATGTATTACCCGTATTTATTGAACGTTTCAAAAATACTTGTCATGCAACAAGCACCCAATAAAGGAGTGATGTCTGCGGGCAGCAGGTTCTGTCCAGGTCACCAGGAACCAGCTGCCCTTGGGCCCAGTGCTCATTCTCTCTGAGACGCCATCTCACTGGGGAACAGAGGGCTAGAGGACTGTGGCATTCTGGAGTGAGGCAGGTGCAAGGTTTTCCTCCTTTCGGTCGGTGGTGAGAGTGCATTCCTGTTTCCTCCCAGGGCCCTGGAGCTCTCCGGATCCCTCACACTGCAGGCCTCAGCTCGCACCTCACTGGCCTCACCCAGCCTCAGCCAGACACTGCCAGAGCCTCCGTGACCAGCTCCTGCTCCGGGCCTCCGGCCCCTCCCATCCCCATCCAGCGGCAGAAGGTGAAGGCCAGATCAGCCCCCACCCCTTTGCCCTCCTTCTTTCTACTTTCGTTTATGCATAGCATTTCTCATATTTGCAAAACATAAAAGAGCCCTTAAAACTAAGAGGCTGTTTTCCATTCCTGAGGTGGGCTCCGCTTGCTGCCACGCACACGTGCATATATTTGAACAAGTTTGATTCAGTGTAGCTGACACAAAAACCACTTAGTCGTTTCTCCTACATCATCCTAAGTTAATACTCCTGACAGGCTGCCGGAGGCCTTTCAGCAATTTTTCTCTTTCAGCTTTTCTCCTTCTTCCTCCCGCCACCGCCTTCCCACCCTCTGCTCTCCCTCACTCCCTCCCCTGGCTCTAAAATTTGCTTTCGGCTCAAAAGCTGACCAAACCTTTGCAATTTGTATCCATCGCATCATAAGACCAAATTGAAAGGCGAGCAGCGGCTCTAAGTGGGAACGGGGGCAGCCCAGCCTTGCAGGGATGGAGTCTATTTGTGCTTGATGTGGGGGAGTTTAACTGTTCTGGAACGATAAGAGATATGCTTGCTCCCTCCGCTCCCTTCTTCGGGGGAGCTGTCCCTCCGAGCGCCGCTGCAGCGCTGGGCAGGCTCTGTGGTTTCCCTGCTTCAGCTTCCTGAGGAGCTAGTTGGCCTTTGTGTCCTGCAGTGGGCGGCCACGGAGAGTGATTTCCAAAGCCTGGGGCCCCTATCTCAGCTGTGGATCTCGGGGCCCAAAAGGGAGACCTGATGAGTTGTGCTAAACAAATGCCTATCTATTCTGCCCTGCCACCTCTCTCTGCCTCTATCGCCCTTTCTCTCTCTCGCCCCATCTCTGCGGCTCTGCCTCTGCCTCTCTCCCGCTCTCTCTCCCCGCAGGTCTCTCTCTCCCTCTCTCTCCCTTTCTCACTCACGCGTACACACACAACCAAACCCGCAAGCCTGTGTTCTGAAGCACAGTCTTACCTTTACCACCCCTCGCCCTCCATCCCCGCCCTTACTCATTTCCCAGAGCGTCAGGCTGCCTCTGGGTTCATTTTCAGCAGGATAACATATGTGTAGAGAGGGGTGTTGCAGCTCGAATCCTGGACACTGCTTCACCCCAAAGTGTTCCTCTTGCCCTGAGAAAGTGGCTGGAGCTCTGCCCGGGTCACTGAGTCCTAGATTTGCCCCATCTCAGCCCGGCTGAAGGCTGACCTCTGACTGCAGCCCCACAGCCGGGAGGCTGCCTCTTGCAGGGGCTGGGCCGCCAGTAGGGGGCAAGCTGGCCTCGTAGCTGGTGGCCGCAGCCGGGGCCAGGCGGCAGGGAGGGGTGGGGAGGGGCCCCGCTAACCTCGTGCGGGGAGGCAGTTATTTAAGGGCGCAAACCTCTCTGCTGCTGGCATCATATTTCCTGAGAAGTAGCCCTAAGCCTCAGGCCAACCAGGAAGAAGCCAGAGCTGTTGAGAACCATTAAAAAGGAAGCACAAAATTAGCATAACCTGTCTCTGGGATAGTGTCAGGTTACAGGTGCGGGCCTGAGAATAACGGCGAAATAAAAAAGAAGAGCTACCACTATTTGACACTTGCCATGCACGTTTTCTCTTTTCTTCCACCACAAACAAGCACACTGGGATTATCTCTGTCCTGAAGATGAGGAAGTTGAGTTTCAAAGAGGCGGATTACCCTGCCAAAAGTCACGTGGCAGACAAAGGATCTGATACAGAACTGACCTCTGTTGCATCTTCAGGGGTGTTTCAAAGCATCCTCCTCCCTGATGCAGGGGCCATCCTGCCCTCAGCTGGCGGACTGTGCACCCCTGCTAGTTTGGAGGGTCACCGTGCAGGAGTATTCTCACTTTCTGAGGGAAATTGGGAGGCCAGTGAAAGGTCAAGACCCAAGGACTGAAGGAAGCATTGGAGAAGCGCTGGAATGGGAGCAAAGGAGGGACCCTGAGCAAGTGGCTTCTCACCTGGGCCTCTGTTGTTTATGTAGAAGTGTAGAGATGGGACTACACCAACTAGCTGGGTTGTTCTTGTTTTGTTTTGTTTTATTAAGTCTTTGAGAATTTCACTTCATATTAAATTTCTACTTTTCTATACTTTTTTTTCTTTGTATTATCAAGAGAAGCAAACTGGCAAATATCACAGAGTAACAGGGGAAAAAAGGATATAATTAGCTTCTAAAACACATATAGTTTGAATCCTATATCCTAAAAAGGGTGGTGATGATCAGAGTCTGATTTTGAAAATAACAGTGATAGCGAATAGATGATGTATGAAGAGAAAAGCCAGTCCAGCCTATTTGATGTCACATTTGCTCTTGGTTGATGAGAGAGTACTGAAGGTGGATGACTCTGCTGGTGAAGGCTGGGTGAGGCTGTGTGTTCAGTGCCGACGCCTGTACTCACTGGTGTCAAGGAATTGTGAGGAATGTGTACGCGAGCCATGGGAATGATCAAGGGGTTGACCATTCAACTCATGGTAAAATATCACTGGGGACAACAGAGAGACAGAGTAAACAACATAACTGCCTATATGAATATTAACATAACACTGGTAAAGAAGTGAAATTATTAGGCTAGCTCCAGAGCAAATTGTTAGAAATGGCAAACTAAACATGGTCCAATGAAGCATTTTTGTCCTAATTTCTTCTATAACCTGTTAACTGAAATTAATAGCACATTTGCTATATCTACCGACATGTGACAGAATGGACATGACAAATATTTGGTCATTCTAAACTGTTAGCTCCTTGTTGAAGATTTTTTTGAGAATCACACTAATATTTCTGGACACAATGTTTCTGGAGCTTCAAAAAGTTGCCATAATCAGGGGCGCCTGGGTGGCTCAGTTGGTTAAGTGACTGCCTTCGGCTCAGGTCATGATCCTGGAGTCCCAGGATCGAGTCCTGCATCGGGCTCCCTGCTCAGCAGGGAGTCTGCTTCTCCCTCTGACCCTCCCCCCTCTCATGCTCTCTCTCTATCTCATTCTCTCTCTCAAATAAATAAATAAAATCTTTTAAAAAAAAGTTGCCATAATCAATTAGAAAGAAGGAATTTGGTTGGTTTAAAATTTAGTGCATAGGCATGGGTTATTTTAGTCAGTCTTTCAAATATGTAAATGTGGTTGTTATTATAATATCTTTCCTTGTGGACATAACCTTAATAGAATACAGAGACCAAGGAGCTTTAATCTGGGATCCTAGAATGGGTTTGAGGGATCCAGGAACTCCCAACAAACTGTGTGGGAGAATTCGTGTGTGGGGGTGTTATGTACATGTGCCTGGGAAAACAGTCCATAATTTCCATCAGATTCTCCAAGGGGTGTGTGAGCAGAGAGAGTTTGAGAATGGATGTGCTAGATGACCTTCGAGTTGCTTCCAGCTCTGACATCCTGAAACAGATGAGTGCCTGTCTAGTGAAGGAATTTCAGGACCATAGCAGATGAGATATCTGAGAACCAGAGAAGGGCTTTCCAGGAACCCCAAACCATGATATTTAGGTGGATGGTGGTCTAGCTGTGAACAGAACCATAGCCTCTCAGCTTCCCTGCTTTTCACCTGATGACAGGGATTCATATACAGTTTGCATTGCTATAATTACAGGGAAAAGGATTGCTCACAGGGGAAGCTGGTGAATGGAGCACCCCAGACACAGCCCCCTGGGGCAGTATCCCACTGGTCATGTCAACAGAATGACATTTCCTCTGCCTATCAGTCTCATCTGGACCAAGCCAGGGCTTTTTCTAGCTAGACTGTCAAAGATATTTGCAGAGTCCTCTGCAAAATTCCAGAGAGTGCTGAAAAACTGGTCCACACCTTCTAGGGAAGCTAAATATCATACCATGTTGGGTGAGAGGGAGGTAAATCTTATTCTTCCTTATGCCAGTTGGTTCTTAGTACTCACATACCTGTTTGAAGATCAGATCAGGTTAAAATAGCCACGGTCTTTATCCCTGATGAAAAAGAGAGTGGGTTGTCATAAATTAACACCAAAGGCATTTAAGAGTATAGGAAGAGGGCATGGAAGGAGAGGGTGGTTTTGTGTACTTTGTGTTATGAGATCTAGGATGATAGAGGTTGGTGATGAATCTAAGAGTCTCGGATATATTTGGCACTACATCCTTCACACCCCCTGGTACCCACCCCACCCACCCCCAGTCACTGTCAGAAATTCAGGGACTAAGAACCACAGCTAGATAGACCACCTTCTGCCATTCCACTCCTCTAGCCTCAGCCTGGCCAGGCTCTTCGACTCATCCTGCCTATAACCTATGTGGGGTCTCCATTGCACATCTCAGTAGACATCCCCTCCACATCTCTGCAGGGCCCAAGCCCAGAGTAGGAGCTGGAGATGTCCTCGGGCACTGGGCAGCTCTGCTAGGCAGTCTGGGGCGGTGTCTGGACCAAGAGGAATGGCTTTGTGCTGTGTCACTTTCATTAATGTAAGCTAATAGGATATCATTTCATAATGACTTGGCTTTCTCTCTTGCTCTGCAAATATTGGTAGAATATGAAGTTTGCTCAAGTTTCCTTAAAATGTGTATTTGGATCACCTGGGATTTGAAAATGAAATTCTTAATAGGGCTCCAAATCAGTCAATGCCCATTAGTCCAGGGAGACCCATCCAGCATTGTTATGAAGGCCTCTGCCATCAACTGAGGTTGATAACTGGAGAGTTGGGGATCTGTAGACACACTGTGAAGCTCCAGAGTTAGGGGGGCAAGGAGGCAAGGGTTTGATTCAGATGGGTATGGTAAAAGGAGATGCATAGTGATTGGTATCAGGAAGGAGCTGCCAGAGTCAGTGGGCAGTGACCTGGAGATAAGGCAGAGGAGTCTGTGATGGGGATTCAGAGGCTGGGATATGCGAAGGTAAGGATGCAAGGAGGTAATCACCATTAGAGAGGCCTGGCTGGAGACAGCAGGGCCCTGGGGGTTAAAGGCAGAAACTCCAAAGACTGGTGAAGAAAGCAAGGTAAGGATTGAGCCTTGAGGCCTAAAGTACTGGACTAGTGATCTAAATAAAGGCTCCAGTCCTGACTTTGTATATACCAGGGAAGACTTGGCCTTGGAAACACAACTAAAAACAGTTCTGAATGGGGGTAAAAGGTCAAGGTTACTTTGATGCTGAATTCTCTTAGTTGACTCTAAAGGCAGGATTGTATTGAACCTAGCTTGGGTGATTTTTTTCATCTGTTCTGGCTGCCATAACAAAAGACCATAGACAGGGTGGCTTAAACAACAAACATTTCTCAGAGTTCTGGAGGCTGGAAGTCTGAGATCACGGTGCTAGCTGATTCGGTTTCTCGTGAAGAGAGACCTTTCTGGCTGGGAGACAGCCTCCTTCTTGCTATGCCCCCACAAAGTGGAGAGATAGTCTTTCTCTCCCTTCTTAATTAAGCCACTAATCCCACGATGAGGCCCTTCATGACCTCATCTAACCTCATTACCTCCCAAAGGTCTCATCTCCAACCATCACATTGGGGGTTAGGACTTCAACACATGAATTTTTGGGGAACAGTTTACTCCATAGCAGGCTTTAAACTATACATCGGGCTCAGATGGCTCCCACTGGTGGTCCTGTGGCTCCTAGTCCAGGAAGAGAAGAGAGGTAGGGGCAAGGATGTTATCTCAGGAAGAAAGCAAAAGAGAATAAAACACTTATCTTCCCAAGTGGAGGCAGAATCCAGGGGAGTCCTTGTAGCTTGACAAAGGTGCCAAATCTAGTGATGCCCCCCATGTGAACTATTTCCAGGAGACACAGGCTTTCTCTCCCCAAAGAGACATACAACAAGTATAAAAGCCCCAGAGAGCCTATAGATACCAATGTCTCTGGTGAGAATGGGGAGCCCAGGCAAGGCTTTCCCAGCGGGGTACCTGTTGCAGAGGGGCAGAGAGTTGTGGCTGGGGCAGGGTGGTGCTCATAGGCATGATTCTCCTCCGGCTTCTCAGGGAGCTTCCCAGTCCATAGCAGGCTGCCTGGCCAATATGGGATGACTTCCCAGTGAAGGTGTTCCAAAGACTATTAGGCTCCAATTAAAAGAGTGAGCTACAAGTAGATGATCAGCTCCTTGCCACCCTCTCTAGCCCTGGCAACTTAACCATTCCAGTGTCACTTGGTCAAGATCCAAGAACCCTTGTCTTCACCTGGCAGCTGAGCTGTTCTGGCAACAGACATGACAAGGAAGAACAGGCTTTAGAATCAGAGTGGGATTCCAACAGTGGCTCTCTACCAACTAGGCACAAAACTTTGGAATAATTACATAATCTCTCTGAGTTTCAGTATATTAATTTATGTACTATGAATTTATGTATTACTTATGTATTTATGAAAACCTATTTCATACAGTTTTCATAAAGATTTACTACTACTAATAACAACAATACTCACTGAGCACTTACTATGTTCCAGGCACTGTGCTAAGTGACTTAGGCAAATTAGCTTGTCTCAATGGACTGTGGGCTTCATTTCAGTCCCCTTAAATTTCTATTCCTGGAAAAGGCCAGAAATTGGCACCTGGTCCCACCAGATAATAGCTGCACAATTACAGGCCTTATGTCCTTGAGGCAATGGATAGTCCTGGCAAATCTGATTCTATTCCATGAAGACAAATGTGATGGCCAAGCAGAGGAATGTTTCCATTCTGAGTTTCAGAAATCACTGGGAAATGTACTGTGCCTTAAACATGTACCCGATTTCCTCACCCTGCCACCCAAAGACCGCATGATCTGGTTTGGATTGTCTTTTCATTCCTAGCTCCCCGTAAGCTCCAGGAGTGAGTATACACTGCCTTCCCCCATCTTCACCCTCTGTTCACATTAACCCTTTCCTTTCTCTACCTGGAAATCTCCCCCAATAGTTAAGGCTTTGCTTAAATCATGTTTTTCATTGGGACATCTCTGATGCTCTTAACCAGAACCCAGTTAAACACTTCCTCTTCTTCTCTCTTAATTTTAAACTTCTATTTTGGTCCTTATAAATTTTGTCTTGTCTCAGCCATTTGTGGATGATTCTGCTCCCCACACTTGAACGTGATCCCATGGACAGAGCAAATAGTGCCTTATTTATCCTTTTATCTTCCCCTCCACTCTAAGAATGGAACCCAGCCAAAGATACATGTTTGTGAAACTGCAGTTAATTGAATTGAGATTGGTCTCCATGTCTCCTGACATATAACACAGCCTTGGAGGTGGAGAAATAGAGCATTTTGGAATGGAGGGGCAGGGCCTAGAATGTTCTCAGCTTCCTAAATGAGATGAGAGCCTCTGTAAGTTCACTGGCTCTATGAGGGGGCAAAGACCAAGGATAATGTATCCCAAGCTAACATTAGACATGTAATGGAGTGTGATCATCAGGATGCCCCATCCTGCTTTCTAGGCCCATGTTCCTGATTCCAGGGCCCCCATGCCACACCCTGATCCCCAAGCACCTCTTCTTAAAAAGCTTCCTGAACAATAACCCAAGTTCTGAAACTTGCCATCTGCTTTGCTCCTAAAACCTATTGAAAACTTACCTATCCTGAATTGCAATCTTCTGAGAACTTTATTTTACACAGAACTAAATCTGACAAATGAGACTAGTCAAGTGGCATCTACTGTCTTTCTGTTATACTTTTGCTCTTGGGAACATACAAAAGCCTTGGAGGGAACTTAACCCCCTCCCGTGAATACCCCTCACTTCCAAGATCTTCCCAAGGGGCATAGTAACTGCTGGATTGGAAGAACAAGTGGGGACAATTCCTGCATTTGAATAGCAGAGCTCCCTCAGCGCCACACCACCCCCACCTGTCCACTTCAGGGCTTTGCCCTTCCTGAGTGTGACATGGACTGCTCTGTCTCCATGTCTCAACAAGTTGCTGGGGCAGAGCCAGATGCTCTCAGACAAAAAGAAAGCTTGTGGCTTTCCTTCCCCGGTTAGTCTGCCATGGTTTGGACAAATCTCCCATTCAACTACCATCTCTCTTATGGCTCTGCTAGAAGAGAAGAAATTTGGTTATGAATTCTACTCACCTTTTCTCTGAGAGTAACAACCTGAACAATAACCTCTAGGTAAAAAGGGTGTGTTTGCTATGTGAACTGAACTTCAAGACAAGTCCCTTATTCACCTGCTGCCCATCCTTCCAAGCAGAGTATTGTCCTAAGCCTCTGTCATCTGTATATCCATCATTCTGGAGCTGGCCATCTCAAGGGCTCGGACCCATGGGAGGGAGTCAGGTGGAGATTTCTAATCTGAGACAAACTCATGGCTGGGTAGAGACTGGAGTGGAGGACACACAGCATTGCCAGAAATTGGGAGAAGGTGCTAAGGAAGGGTGAAATGTACAAAGAAATGGAAACTTCAGCAGAGATGATGAACTTAGCCATTCAAAGCTTGCCTCCAACCCACCTTGGCATGCTGCCTGTGGCATGACCCCACAGAAATGGCCAGCTTGCTGCCAGAGCCAGTAGGGTGCTCCTAGAGGCTCGGTCCTCAGTCTCTCTCCCACTCTGCCCTCCCTGCTTCTTCCCTGGCAGCTCATTTGCTTTCCACAGCCTCTCATTTCCCCATGTTGGTTTAGTCTCAGGCCCAGACTCTGTTCAATATTTGTCTCCCGGCTCCGCTATTTGCTCTCATTTCCATATGTTTAACATACATATTAGCTGCCTCCTGCCTTGTCCCATAGCTGTCACTGGCTCTTTCAGCCTCAGTCTGGTCCCAGGGCCACTGGGCACCCCGGTTTCCACTGCTTCACTCTCATCCCACCAGGAGAGTACTAGAGGACTACAGCGTAGAGCTGGGTGACTGTGCCCAGTCCTCACCCCCACTCCCACCCTGACACACACAGGGGACCCAAGTCTGGTCATCAAAGCCTCAGTTTTCTCCCCTGTGCTTCTCATCCCCTCCAGTTGCCCTTTCTTCCCTCTGACAATGTAATATTGATTGATATTCTAGAACTATAATTTCTCCCTTAATGAGAAGTCAGGGTAAGAATACAATTAAAAGTACTAAAAATGGACTCTGAGGCCCTATCCTGAGTGCCCCTTCCCTGACCACAGCCTTCATCTTCCTAAATTTACTTTATATTCCCCACACCATCTGGGCCAAGCTGCCTTCCCCATAGGTGTTCAGAATCACTGACTCTTTGAAACGAAATTTAGAGGTAATCTAACCCAACTATTGAGCTATGGCTTGAATATGCCTTTAGTTATCTTCAGCCTTCCCCAAGCTCCTCGTGTATGCCGAGCCCAGATGTTGGGGATGGAGAATGAAGAGGAATGACCTTGCCTGGAAAGACTGCTCACCTAATGAAGGAGGCAGAGACACACTAACTATAGTGCAACATGACAAGTTTAAAGCAGGAATGAAGGGGCTACCAGAGGAAGACCCTAACTCAACCAAGGAGTTGAGGACATTAGCAAAGGTTTCCTGCAGTTCGTTAGTAATTATCTCAAGTTAAAGGAAGCTCACTACCTCCAAAAGTCTCATTATTTCTCAGCCTTGACACACATGCTTTTTTCTGTATGTCCCTATCGCCAGCAACTAGCAATCTAAAATTTAATGAAAAGTGGCAATAGCTTTAAATTAACCATGTTCCTCTGCCTCAGTGTTCCCATCTATAGTAAGAAAAGAATCAAACTCAGAGATTTCTAGAATTCCCAAATCCTGTTGGCACTACAGCAAATTGTTCTCAAGGCCTCTCCTCTCCATCCTCACTGCCACTTTAAAGATGACCCTTGTCACTTTCCCCTTGCTTTTCAATGACCTCTAACGACTTCTCTATTGAGCTCACCTTGATGCTTCTGTGTTATCTTTCTTAAAATCCTGCTAATCATGTCATCCTGGTTCCCCATTGCCTCTAGGATAAAACTGACACTGTTTGCTTCAGATACATTTGGGGCTTTTATAATCTGGCCCCAACATACCTTCTTCCTGCCCTCTGCCACCATGAACTATTTCTACCATGATGAACTTCTCACAATTCCCTAGACATGGGAAACCATTTCAAAATTCTGTGCCTGTGAATGCACTTGCCCCTCAACTAGAAGTGTCATCACCCATCTTTATCAAGCAACAAACTCTTGTTTATACTCAAAGCCTAGTTCAAAGCCTATGTGTGATAAGGTCAAAGCCTGTTCTCCTGAAGCACATTGTTCATACTTCTATTCTTGCAGGGGTAGCCAGCTTCCAAGCAGTTCAGTCATCTTCATCACCTGGTGTTCATGCCCTGGTATGATCCCATCCACCAACCTGTGTAGCCAAGAGGATGAAATGTGACAATATGACTTCCCAGACCAGCTTATAGAAGACACCACAACTTCTACCTGCTCTCCTTTTGACTGCTTACCCTGGGAAGCTAGCAGTCATGTCGTGATATCTGTAAGCAGCCTGTGGAGGGGCCCCAGAGGTCAAGAACAGAGGCCTCCTGCCAACCATGCTAGTGAGTCAATCTTTCAAGTGACTCCTTCAGCCCCAGCCAAACCCTCCATTGATTTGGCCCCCTGCTGACATCTTGACCCCAACCTCATGAGAGACCATGAGCCAGAACCACCCAGCTAAGCCATTCCTATTCCTGACCCACAGATCCTAAGAAATACTAAATATTCATTGGTGTTTTAAGCCATAGGTTTGGGGGCACTTTATTACTCAGCATTAAATAACAAATACAATATTATTGCTCTTACCCTATTCCACTAAAATGGATCTTTTTCATCTTCTCAGCATCTTTGAGAACAGGGCCATATGTCTTTCATTTCTAGACCTATAATGCCTAGCAAATGCTGTGATGCAAGAAGTAGACTGTAAATAAATGCTTGTCTAATTTATTAATGAATTACTAACTAATGTTTAAAACCCTAAAGATCTAGGTAAGTTTCTCTTCAACTTTTTGATACTTCAATCTCTCTCTCTGTCAGGGTCAATCTGTCCCCTATCTCCACCATCATACCTTATAGGGCTTTACATCATATTCACAGTTTGTAAAAGAACTTTTATCTGCTGCTTCATGCCTATGATGACATTCTGTGGTTGGCAGAGAAGGCATGTATTACATGCATTCTTAGGCATGTTTTACATATAACTAAATGGAAGCATAATCAGGTTAAGTGGTTTGCCCATTTGTAAATGATAGAATCCCAGTTTTCCTGACCAGGAGGAGTTCAATGTCCATTAGATCATCCTGTCTGCAATAGGTGACTGGGCCCTGCAGGTGTTTCTGCTGCTTCTACTAACAGCCCATTATGGGAGCCTCTGAAGGGGCTCAGTCCCCTGATCCTGGATAAGGGTGAAGGTGATCAGGTGATCATTCATGCTTAGAAGGGTCTCCTGCCTGGCCATGCTGTCCTTCCCAGGCCTAGGAGCTCAGCCACCCAGGGCACAGCAAGACAGTCTGGGCCTTCTTCTTCTTCTTCTTTCCTCCTTCTTCTTCTTCTTCTTCTTCTTCTTCTTCTTCTTCTTCTTCTTCT
>NC_058404.1:42646861-42660982 GCF_002201575.2 Neomonachus schauinslandi
CTTCTTCTTCTTCTTCTTCTTCTTCTTCTTCTTCTTCTTCTTCTTCTTCTTCTTCTTCCTTCTTTCTTCTTTCTTCTCCTTCTCCTTCTCCTTCTTTCTCCTTCTCCTTCTCCTTCTTTCTCCTTCTCCTTCTCTTTCTTCTTTTTTTAACATATAATGTATTATTTGTTTCAGAGGTACAGGTCTGCGAAGAAGATAGCAGGAAGGGAAGAATGAAGGGGGGGAAATCAGAGGGGGTGATGAACCATGAGAGACTATGGACTCTGAGAAACAAACTGAGGGTTCTAGAGGGGAGGGTGGTAGGAGGATGGGTTAGCCTGGTGATGGGTATTAAAGAGGACATGTACTGCATGGAGCAGTGGGTGTTATACGCAAACAATGAATCATGGAACACTACATCAAAAACTAATGATGTAATGTATGGTGATTAACATAACATAATAAAAAAAAAAAGTTTTGTCTCTTAAAAAAAAAAAAAAGACAGTCTGGGCCCTGAGCTGTGACTTGATGTTTTGGCTCCTCATTCTCACGGGCAAATGCCACTGGATCCCACCAACATGCACACACACTGCAGCTTTCTGCAAGGGCTGCGCTGTGGTTGTGTTTGCTTGGAGAAGCAATGGTGTATGTTACTGTTAGCATGTGGAGTTGAAAGGCCACCATCCTGAGTGTCGGAAGAGCTTGTTTTTAAGCCGCAGCTCAGGTCACTAGTAACGGTATGACAACACACAAAGCATACACCTCTCTGAGTCATGGTGTTTTCATCTATGGAATGGCACTCATCCTACTTCCCCTGTTAAATCATAAGATTAGTAAGAGAATGAGTAAAAATAATACTTGTCATGTACCACACACCTAATATGCACCACACACCATTTTAGGCATTTTATTAGGCATTTTGCTTCCCTTAACGCACTCGAATTTCACAGCAATAGGATGAAGTAGGTGTTTTCCCTACTTCATCACTACAGGGAAACCTGGCGTGATTAAGTAAGCACCTCACCACACAGTAAGTCAGCACAGAGCTGGGATGCAGACCTCATCTCCTTCCGCTACACCGTGATGTCAAGTAAGAGAGTATATCCTAACATGCCTTAAACCTTCTTTTAAATCCTTTAAAATAAGGGGATGATATAAAAACAAAGAATCTCATCATTGCAAGGAGCCCAGCATTTGGAATCGGGCCAAGTGACATGTGCCATTCTCCTGAGTTTTCCTCCTTTGACATCCCCAGGCAAAAACGACACCCCGAGGGCACAGAGGGAGAAAGCCCTCCCCTGTCCTGCACTTGTGTGGAGGAGGGTGACAGACAGACAGACACCCTCACAGCCTCCACAGACCGGCAGAAGCCCCCTCTTACCTGTTAGGCTGCAACTGGACTTGTGGGAAGCGGCTGAGATGCATGGCCTCTGAGAAGCTACAGTTGGCTCCTTTCTGCATTCTTTTTTTTTTTTAAGATTTTATTTATTTATTTGACAGAGAGAGAGAGAGAGATCACAGTAGGCAGACAGGCAGGCAGGCAGGCAGAGGGAGAGGGAGAAGCAGGCTCCCCGCTGAGCAGAGAGCCCAATGCGGGGCTAGATCCCAGGACCCCGGGATCATGACCTGAGCCGGAGGCAGACGCTTAACTGACTGAGCCACCCAGGCACCCCTCCTTTCTGCATTCTTACAATTTCTTAAAAGTACTGTGCATGAATTTTTAAAGTAAAATTGATTTAAATTGATTCTATTTAAATTTTCTTTTATTTTAAAGGTTTCACAATGCCTCTTAGGATAACTGCAATCCCATATGTGTTCCAAAACGAACTCGGAATCCTGTATTGAGCACACATACAACTCCTTGTAGGTCACCATAAAGGTTGTTCTTTCCAACTAAATAAAATTCTATATCCTGTCAGTTCCCCACTTTCCTCTTGTGAACTTTGAGAGTGGCACAGAGGCCCAAACCACACCTGTTTAATGCTCAGGACAAAACCAGAATTTAACCTTTCACCTGCCTGACATTTTTCTCCCAATCCAGATTTCAGAACTCATTTGTGCCTCTTTGTCTGTTCAGGCCTCCTAAACAAAGAGCAAGCTCTCTTCCTAACCCTGCTGCCATTTAGCTATCTGACTCTAGCATGTGGCCAAGGTCTCTCTGTGCCTCAGTTTCCTCTTGATGATAATTGCTGTAAGTCCCTCCTACAGCTGTTATGATAGTGGTCTTAAAAAATGCCACAGTGAGCCACACCATCCTTGCCTCTTATGGTCACTGTGCTGAGAGAGGCATTTGGGACTAGATTCTTCTCTGTCCCTCAAAAGCTAAGTCCTGGGGAGAAAGTCAGCTGACTACTTTAATTTTCCCAGCTGAGCTCACCATGCCCCCAACCCGTCCCAGCCCCCACCTTCTCTGGGCTAACTCATGCTCCCTGTATCCTGGTCCTACCACACATGCACTTCTCTGGGAAACTGCCCTGGTCATGCCCAGTCCAGGTCAGGTGCCTTCCTGAAGAGGTCACACAGCATCCTGCTATAGTCATCAAACCAGAACGAAGCATCTCTGCCCGTCTTAACCACCAAACTCTAAGCCCTGTGAGGGCCAAGAACATATCTGCCTTGTTCAGCATTGTACCCTCAGAGTCTAGCCCAGTGGATGACACATAGTAAGTACAGAAAATACACAAAATCACCCTGCTTCTCTTGTCACCTTCAGCTGCCTATGATGGGGAATAAGAACAAGTCTTTCAACAAGCCACTTCACGTACTCAGCTTCAATTTCCTCATGTGGAAAAAGCATAGTCTGAACTAGATATTCTCTACCATTCTTTGCTGCACAATAATCTATAATTCTGTGATTGTAAATAAGGTAATAAACTAAAAGAACATGGGAAACTGTCGCACTTCAACCAACATAAGGATTATGTTTAACGTTACTATTATTACTCAAAATGGTCTTCTCGAGCTGTGCATACAGGCAGCTCACCCTCAGAAGAGAGGCAGACTCCGTCCCACAGGCACTAACCTTGCCCACGACAGCCCACAAATCCATAGCAGCACTGAGATGGAGCACCTGTGGGTCCATGCTCTCCTCTCGTCCTTCCTCATGGTGCCTTGGGAAATTTGTGACAACTCTTTCTTTACCTGATATCTGAATATTGCTTAAACTGGGTGTGTCAGACCTTACCCTTCCAGACAGCTTGGGAAGATCTACGTCATTGAATTTTCTAATCTGGCCTGTTGGTTTTGAGGATCTCTTTCTTTTTGCAATAGCTGTATAAAAAGAAAGAATCAAAAATCAATAATGCAAACACACACACACACAAACAAAAAATACTAAAGGAAAAGACAAACCAGACAGTGAGTGGGCCTGAAGTTTAAATTAGAATACAATGGTTTAATGCTCCCAAAGACCAGACTATTGTTTCTTATCAGATTTCCCCTCCAACGAACAATTGTGAAGCCAGCCTGTCCAGAGGAATTTGTTATTCCGCCAGATGAGCAAACACCATTGATTTTAATGTGTGTGAGGGAAACAACATGGAGCTCTTTCTACACATCCTGTGCCTGGACACTGCTCAGAGGAAAATGATGCCCATTTTGTTAAGTCTCCGGGCAAAAATGCTAAGCTGGAGGTGGCAGGGGAAGGTCTGGCACCGGATGGAGGGGTACTGTCCAGACAGACTGTGCTGTGGGAGCCCCCAGGTACAGGGCAAATGCTGAGTCATGGAACATGGGCAGTCAGAATGGAGCTCCAAGCATGGGAAGGACGGGAGATTGGGCCACAGTTTCCTGTGGGGATCTGGAAAGGAAGAGCTACCATCCCATCTCCTGGAAGCCCAAGACAGCTCCAGCCGGGAGATCCGCAGTGGCTGGGGCAGGCCAGAGGACAACTCCTGGGGCCAGCAGCGCGCAGGACTTGCTTCAGGAGCCTTGTCATCAATGCCCAGCCTCAGCTGCTACCATCCATGAGAATCATCTTAACATGTTTGCCTTGGGGGTTTTGCCAGTGATAATCTCTTCTCAGAAATAAGAGACCTACTGAGCAGAGAGATAAAGGCAGACCCCTAACAACAAAAGAGCCCTCTCCCCACAGCCCCCCAAAAAGATTTCATGCCCATCGTCACCTTCCCCTCAAAGACCATGACCTCAGGTCTGTGGCCTTCTCTGTTTACATAGGTGATTAGTTGGCATCAAATAAATGCTTGTACAACTCCGACTGGCTGACGCTCAGCAGCAACTAAGGAGGAGCCAGCTGAAATAAACCAGCTGTGATGGTGCCAGAAGTAGCTATCAGTTTACCAGGTGACCAGAGACGGGCTACATAAGGAGCCTCCATGAGCCCAGACAAAATCTAGACAGGACATTAGGCACTGGCGATCAAGTCAGTGACCCCACACTTCTCTGAATAGCTTGCCAACCTTTCGCCCCAGGGAGAAGAGTAATGTTTGTAGTGAGGAAGGCTCGGGTCTAGAAACTGAGATCTGAGGTCAGGCTTCCTTATCAACAGCACGTTGTAGTGGCACACCTCAACGTTTGAATAACCTTTGATGGTTCTGACAGCTTTTTCATCCACATTTGTCATCTACAAGGGGGATGACAGTGAGAAGTTGAGGGCCTGGAACTTGATGATGAGGGAACACACTTGTCCTCTGAGAGTTTAACCTAGTAAAATCCACACACAATGGAAATGATTAGGCAACGGTGAAGTGAATGCAGAGATTATCTGTAATTATGTGACTGAAGTGTTTGGGAACACCCAAAACTCCAGTCAAGGTGATCTGGGAGCAATCTCAGAGAGATGAAATTGGAGTGAGATCATAATTTGGTAAGAAGAAACCTAATCAATTGTATTGTGCCTTCTGAGGAAAAGGATCTCTTCAAAGGCTGTCCTGTCAGCCTGGTATGAGTGTCCACCCATCCCACAGGAAAATATCTGATGTAGAGACAGATGCGGCCCACTGTCCAAACCAGTAAAAAGAATTCTTTTCTCTGCTTCTGATTCCATGATCCTCAAACATCCTTCTGAGATAGATGATAGATAGATAGATGATAGATAGATAGATGATAGATAGATAGATGATAGATAGATATAGATAGATAGATAGATGATAGATAGATATAGATAGATAGATGATAGATGATAGATAGGTAGATAGATAGATGATAGATAGATAATAGATAGATAAGATGATAGATCCCTCCCCCCCCCAATAGACCTTGCTTGCAGAGAAAGAATGGGCTGGGGGAGGCCAAGAAAACATTAACCTGTGCATCTCATGGAACCACTTCTACAAAAGCCTCTTGGGACTTCTGTTAGAGTGAGTCAGTTGCCCTGGGTTCAGTTGACAGGATAAGGCTTATAAGGTTCAGGGCCCAGAAAGGAGGGATTTGCCAAGGAAATGGCAGCTTACACAAACCACCCTCCCAGGGAAAGATATGTTAAATCAAACTCTTCTTTCAGAAAAGCAGCAATCAGTCATTTAATCCCCACATGTATGACAAAGGTTTTATCATTACCTGTCATATTTATCAATGAGGAACAAGGCTCAGAAAGGCTCAAGGTCACATACCATGTGGTGTTTTGACTTTATACAACCCTGAATCTCCCTTAGTATAGACAGGTCTTCATATCATATAAAGAGCCACAGATGATTTCCAAAGACCCCTACCAGTCTTTTTGAAAAGCCCAGGGAAATGCTCCCTACAATCCTATTCAAAAGGAGCAACCAGGATGGGGGGAACATCCTTAGCTGGATGTTCTTTGTAAAGACAGAGGTTAAAAGGGGGTACTTTTAAAATACCCTTGCTCCCTGCTGTTCTACATTCTAGCTGCTGTGGCCTCTGGCTTTTTTCTGGAACCTCATGTTCACTCCTAAGACCGTTGGCAATTGTGTTCCCCTTGCTGAGCTCCCTCTGAGATAGTGCCCCCTCAGCACTCACTGTCACCAATAACCCTGGAGCCCACATGTGAAGAGCAGCATACACACTGGTCCTAATTCATGGAAGAAGGAGTGTCAGAAAAGGGAGGGAAGGGATAGCCAGTGGCTTCCAAGACTTTGCTGTAGTCAGAGAAGCAAATTCCTACTCTTTTCCCTTCCTCTGGCCATCCTTGGTCATGGCTGAGGAACACCCTTGAAAATTTCCCAAGATATAACTGCAAGGTCTCATCTTTTCCACAACCTCTGTAGCTGTTCTCTTAAATAATTAGTGCATCAGGATCACACACAACGTCCAGGCCTTCTGAGGGCTAGGGGACATCTTAATGCTGCCTGTGGGGACACCATAAGCTTTGGGTTTTACATGGCAGATTAGAGTGACAGTTGTGCCTTACAACCTCTTCTTCTTGGTAAGTATCCCCCCCACCAAACCCTAAATCTGTTCTTTACCCAGGCCAGGACTCTTGCTCGCCTTCCCGCAAAGCATTTCTCTCCCTGCAAGAGTCTCTGAAGTTCTTCTCTTCTCCCATCTCAGCAAACATTTCTAGTCTCTCACCTCCCTTCCTTTTATTTCCTCTGGGGGGATTGCACCCTTTTGAATGTCTATCACTAGCATTCAATGTCTGTTACTACTCCCATTTCTTAAAGCCCTGGGCAGATCTCCAAATCAAAATCCCAACGAACCAATGTCCTTACTCCTGATGCTTCTTCTTTCCTCCCCTCCTGGTCCTAACAAAGCATTTGTGTTTGACCTGCAGGAGAACTTCCCCATGGTTTATTTATTTATTTATAAGAAATGAGGTTCCAATTATGGCACATCCATATAGCAGAATGCTATGTAGCCATTTCAAATGATGGGGTAGAAGAAAATTTAATGAGGTGGAAAAATGTTCACAACAATATATTTAGTGAAAAAAAAAAGGCTGCAAAACAGTGTGTACAGAATGCTTGCATTTTTTAAAAAAAATATATGTGTGAATTTATATGTACATGACTGAAAGTCCATGCACCTAAATGTTCACAGTGGTCAGCTAGGCATCTGGGCAACATGATGATTGCAAATGATATCTTCTTTGTGCTTTTATCTATTTCCTAATTGGTTTTACAATGAGGAAATACTACTTTTGCAACAAGAAAAATATAATAAATGGGTGGGTTCTTTTTTCCTTTGAGATACCAGTAAAATGCCTTTTCATGCCTTCTAACTTCTGTGGTCTTTCTGTTTTTATCCACATTGGCATGTGCACTTGTTATTCTCAGCAAATGAGTCAATTGAAATAAGACTCCATTTATGCAAGCAGACTGCGGCCATTGGTAATCCAAAAAAAAAAAAAAAATTGCGTCAACACCTAGTAATGGTTCCTTCATTCATCTGAAAGGCACTGCCTTCTCCAGTCCTGCTCACTCTACACTTGGGTCTCTGCTCAGCCACTCCTGAAGGCTGACAATGTAGGCATCAGAATTCTTACAGAGAACTAGCGTCCTCTCCTTGCCTTGGGAGGCAGCATTGTATAGACATTACCAGTGTTGATTTTTTTTTTTTTTTTAATTCCTAGATTGACAACTTGGGTTTGAATTTCAGCTTTGCCACTTACTGACTATGACTATTGACTTTGGAGGGTTGGTTTCCCCATCTGGAGATTAATTTAATGACAGCACATACTTATAGGGTTGTTATAAAGACTAAATGAATAAATACAATCAAGTGTTTAGTGTAGTGCTTGGCATATAGTAAGTATTTAACAAATGGAGTCATTATTAACCCCTGAACAACCTTATTCCTTGGGGGGACAAGTGTTTGAATTGTTTTTATTCTTGTATGCTTGCATTTGAGGAAAAGACATGAGCAGATTTTGACAGCTTAGAGAGGACAAAGGGAGGATGGGTTGAAGTGGAGGGTTCTGCTCTTTTGCTTCCATTTCAGAAATATTTACAGACACAGAGGCACAGCACATGAGCAGTTTAAGTTCCTTTGAAAGAGGTTTTCTTTAAAAGATCACCCTTGCTCAGCCCAACTTTGCTGTGTCCTGAGCAGGAGACCATATTCTAATAATGACCTCCTTAAAATCAACAGAAATTGTTGCCTTCAGTTAGGAGAATAGAATTTGAGGGTTTAAAGGAATCCTCATTCTCTTCCAGTCCAAGCTCCAACATGATGGATGTTTGAATCTTTCCTAAAGCATTCACACTATGTCACCATCAAATCTATGCTTAACAACTCATGCCATGGCAAAACACTCAAAAATTAACTCTGAATAGAAGTTTTTCCTTATATTACACTTAAATCTATTTCTCGGTATCTTTCAACTTGGAAGGAAAAGAAAAGACAAATCGTTTTCCCTCGTGGCTTTCTTTCAAATATTTGCAGCCATGAACTATGTATTCCTCTCAGTTTATTTTCTTCAGGAGAGATATAACCAGTTTCCAAGATAACTGCCTACATGTAAGCCTTTGTGGATCTTCACCATTCTCATTCCTCCTCAGAACTTGGTCTACAAAGTATGGTGTCTAGAACACATTCCTCTGTAACAAAATGGTTACTTCTGTCACTTTAGACATTGCAGTTTTGTTTATGTAGGCAAGAGTGCATTTGCTTTTAGGTGACCACAATGAACTTACTCTCAACTAAATCTCAAGTATTGTTTATTTTCCTTCACAACTACTACGTGACAATTATCTCATCCTGTGATTGTGGCATTTTTCTAAACACAATATAATACGCTACAGTCTCCCTTAAATTTCATCATTTGGGATTAATTCCATTCTTTCAGCTTGTCAAGACCTTTTGGGAAACTGATTTTATCACCCAGCATATTCACTAACCATCCCAAATTCATGTCATCTACACATTTGAGGACTATAGCTTCTGTCTTCATAGAAGTCATTGATTAACATTTTGGCTAGTACGGAGGTGAGGTCAGAGCCCTGGGAAAGTAACTAGAAACCTCTTTCCAGTTATTCACTGATCCAAATCTTTGGACCCTTCACTAAGTTATTATCTGACTAAAATCCTTTAATAATTTCTTAGGACATCTTGATATGATATATGATATGGTATGATAACTTTTGTCAGAATGTCTTAATGAAATCCAAAAACACATTTTCCTGATCTACTAATCTAAAATCTTCACTTTAAAAAAGAAAAAAAAAAGACAAATCTGACATGACATGCTCTTAGAGAACTCACTCTGGATCTTGGGATTCTCTGCTTCCTTTTCTGGATATTCTCAAACTACTATTTTTTTGTAATCCGTTTTGAAATTTTATTGTATTTCTTATTCCCTTTTTAGAAATTGGCCTAACACTCGTCCTCTAGTCTCCTGACAACTCTCTGTTCTCCACGATTTCTCAAAGATCACAGCAACATAAGAATGTGAGTTAAACTATTGTGAAGTGTAAGTTGCTGAGTCCAAGAGTTTTAAATACGTTTACATCAATCAGACTTTTGTCATAATTTATTTACAAAGAGTTACCCATCAGGGGATGCAAAAAATAAATATATAAACAAATAGAATAAAATGTTGAAAAATAAATCTGCTACCTTGGGTTTGGAATGATTTTTTTTTTATACCATGCTTCTATTTTTATTTCTTTTATTATTTTTTCTTTTTATTTTATTATGTCATGTTAGTAACCATACAGTACATCATTAGTTTTTGATGTTGTGTTCTGTAATTCATTGTTGGCATATAACACGCAGTGGTTAGCCACTGGGTGCGTGTAACACCCAGTGGTGATGGGTATTAACAAGGGCATGTATTGGAATGATTTCTTAACTATAATTCTGAAGGCACCTAAACCAAAAGGTGAAAACCTGGTGGATAATACTATATCAAAATTAATTTGGGACAACTCTGAATGGTCATGCTAACTTTAGGCTACCTATCAGGCTGGCTGAGGCTTTTGCTGCAACCACATCAGGGTTCAACTTCTCCCTCTGCCCAGCCCTGCATCCCTCTCTCCCTTACAGGTGTGATTCCTGAGAGCACTCCCAATAAACGTTCTGCATGCAAATTTCCATCTCAAAGTCTGCTTCCAGGGAACTTGACCTAAGACAGTTGGTATCAAGTAGCAGACTTTAAAATGGGATTTGGGAGTTGTATCACTGTGTAAATTTAGCTATAAGTGAGGCCTGCCACCTGGAGTCCTGATAACTTCTGGCATGCTGTAGTGACAGTTATTAAATTTTTTACTGGTGGTGAATTGGGATGTGATACCAATGGAACAGGAAGCACCAGAGATGAAATATCTCAGGCATTTGAGAAGTATCAGAAAATAGTAAGTTGCAAGCCTATGCGGTTGAATGGCTATTGCTGAATGTTATTGATGTATTAGGCTGAGAGTGATTAATCACCAATTTAAAGTATGAAAATCAGAAGCAGCATATAGGAAAATCCTCCTTAGCAGCATTTAAAGAGACTCCCCTTTCTTTCAGTAGGAGGCAGAAAATGCTGAGGATCTGGTAAAAAGCTTAATTATAAGGGTAGCAAGGCATAGAGAACTTTGAATTCTTATCTCCTGCATAACATCCCGTCCGGCCAGGAGATCCACCATAGAGCAAGGAGGGAAGGCACAGACACATGGCCATGACACTTACTCATCCTATTACTTATTATCCTCCAGAAATTGCCAACCTGATAGAGCAATAGTATGGTTTTTTGAGAGCACATGTGAAGTGCCAGCTTTGATGTAATATCACACACACACACAAGATATATAATGGAATATTATTCAGGCATAAAAAAGAATGAGATCTTGCCATTTGCAATGACATGGATGGAGCTAGAGAGTATTATGCTAAGCTAAGCAAAATAAGTCAGTCACAGAAAGACAAATACCATATGATTTCACTCATATGAGGAATTTAAGAAACAAAACAGATGAGCAAAGGGAGGAAAAAAGAGAGAGAAGCAAACCAAGGAACAGAATCTTAACTGTGGAGAACAAACTGATGGTTATCAGAAGGGAGATGGGTTGGGGGATGGGTTAAATAGGTGATGGGTATTAAGGAGTGCACCTGTTGTGATGAGCACTGGGTGTATGCAAGTGTTGAATCACTATATTGTACACCTAGAATTAAAATTACAGTATATGCTAACTAATTGGAACTTAAAAACTTTAAAATAAATAAATAAATAAATGTATTACGGAGGCCTCTTACTTGCCAAACACACCCTGCCCTTAGGATATAACCCCATCTAGCCTGTTTGGTAAAAGACCCATAGTTAGGGTCACGTCTCAGCATAAGCCAACTGGGGAAGTACTGGACCTACTAAGGGAGAAAGGAGACTATATGTCAAAGGGGTGGTGGCAGTGGAAGCTGGGACGGTATGTATGCAACTGGCCCCTGAAAGTGTTGTGGCAGGGGTAGCAGAATATAAAGTTGGATAAGAGACAGTTTATTGATATGGAAGCACCCTTCCAGGACACAAGATTTAACATCCTGGCAAGTTTTGTGGGAAATGGTGCTAATATGCGAAAAGGATGCTCTTAAAAAATGCTTGGAAGCTTGGAAAATAGTATGGCCCACAATAAGTGAAGTAGAAATGCCAAAATTGTCATGGCAGATGATGGAGAAGCTCAAAGAAGTGGCCGTGCTTCAATGGATATGCTATGTAAAGCCAGAAAAAAAAGAAAAAAGAAAAAAATAGTTGACTATTTTCCCTGGGAGGGCCTGAAGGACATTTCATTTATCAAAGCAGTAAGGAATGCACAGTGAGAGGGTACTATGGACTGAATTGCATCCCTTCAAAATTCGTATGTTGAAGCCCTAATCCCCAGTCATTAAGAGGTAATTTAGGGTAACTGAGATCAGAAAGATGGGACTCTAATTTGAAAGAATGAGTGTCCTTACAAGAAGAAAGATGCCCAAAACCCATCATGGGCATGCACTGGGAAAAGGCCATGTGAGGACATAATGAGAAAAAGCCATCTGCAAGCCAGAAAAAGAGCTCTCAGCTGAGACCAAATTGGCCAGAACTTTGATCTTGGACTTCTACCTCCCAGAACTATGAAAAACTAACTTCTGTTTTAGCTACCCAGTCAATGGTATTTTGTTATGGCAGCCTGGAGCTCACTAACACAAAAGGGTACTAAAAGTCATAAAAGGTTCAAGCATGGCTGACCTATGCAGGCTAGGACTTAGGAAAGGCTATTATGGAACTGAATTCCCTCGTAGAAATGGGATGGCAGAACTGTGAAATAGTAGAGGGCAAGGTGTGGTATTTAGTCATCCAAGGCAAGGTGGATGCAAGATCATAATGATTGACAAGGTCAATGTGGCAGGCAGGTGGACATCTGTCCTGCAGACAGCTATGGAGATTAAGGAATTTGTCACATTAGTACAGATTTTAGGGATCTAGTATCTGGGGCACACCAGGACATTCCCTCCAAAGTGAAGAGAAGGTTATTGTTTCACCCATATTCCAACAATAAG
This sequence comes from Neomonachus schauinslandi, assembly GCF_002201575.2. Lineage (NCBI taxonomy): Eukaryota > Metazoa > Chordata > Mammalia > Carnivora > Phocidae > Neomonachus > Neomonachus schauinslandi. The sequence goes on from NC_058404.1 coordinate 42,659,213, forward strand.
GAGGTAGTGCCCACAATGCTTAATAGGCCTCTTCTGGTGCTGAAGGAAGCATATGCCACACTTGATAATACTGTGCCAACTCATTTCATGGCTGAAATGAAAGGCTTCCCACTTTGAATGGGGCCCAGGGCATGAAAAGGTTCTGCACCAGATCAGATGGGCATGCAAATAGCCTTAAGACTCGTGCCACAAACCCGGTAGAACTTACGGTACTAGAGGTGTCTGCGGGAGAAAAGACCATGTGGAGTTTATAGCAGGTCCTCATGAACCCACTATAAAATCAAAACCTGCTAGAAAAATAAAAATGGAGACCAGTCTGTAGTAAATCCATGCCATCTATAGTAGTTCAAAAAACAGCTACTAACATGCTAAGGGATGCTGGTAGAAACTGAACATTTGACCATGGGATATCAAGTGGCCATGCAGCCAGAGCTGCTGTTCATGAGCTGAGTTCTATCAGATTAACCAAGCAATAAATTCAGGCAGGTTCAGCAACAACCCCTGGGAGCTTGAAGTAACTCCAGGTCAGGCACAGGCAGTGGTGGAGGGTACAACTAATAAGCTGCAGGAGCAGGTGGACCACCTGCTATCTCCTTTACAGCTCACACTAATGACACCCCTCTTCCAACTCATACCAGTAAAATAACCCATTGATAAAGGTGAGAAATATTGAGTGTGGTCACAGATAGGTTAGTTTGGTGTGTGGCTGGAAACCGAAAATGAACTTTTGCTACACTGTAGCCCCACTCAGGGGTGGTCCTGAAAGATAGCAATGAGATGAAATTCTACCAGCAGGCAAGAATTTCAAGTGACACAGCTGGTTGTTTACCTTGAGAGGCAATAGAAGTGGCCTGAAATAAGACTATATATCGCCTCGTGGGCAGTGATGAATGATTTGGCTTATTGGTAAGGGGCTGTAAAAAAACAGATTGAGTGGCTGGGACAAGAAAGAATGGAGAATAAGCTTATGGACTGACCTATGGGAGTGGCCCAAAATGTGAAGATTTTTTTGTCGTATGTTAATGCCCTCCAGAGAGCACCGGAATAATTAAGCCAGTCAATGAATAATTAAGCCAGTCAATGAATAATTAAGCTAGACTTTGTTAGCATTACCCCAACGTACACGATGGGTTCATAAATAGAGTAACCATGATGGCAGGAATGGATGGAATGCATGAGCTCAATAGCATGGGTTAAGCCGAAATGTTCAAGGCTGACTTACTGTCTAACTGGTCACAACAGAGACAAGTGCTGAGTCTCCAATATGGCATCATACCTAGAGGAGACCAACCTGACATTTGGTGTCAAATGGGTTACATTGAACTCCAACCTGGAAATGTCAGAGATTTATCATAGTGATTTATCTTGAGCAGAGATTTATCTTGATGGTATTAACATATATTCTAGGTATGGGTTTGCTTTTCCTGACTAGAGGCCCTCAGCCAGCACACTATCTAAAGGCTTACCAACATGAAATCCTGCATAACATCCCGTCCGGCCAGGAGATCCACCATAGAGCAAGGAGGGAAGGCACAGACACATGGCCATGACACTTACTCATCCTATTACTTATTATCCTCCAGAAATTGCCAACCTGATAGAGCAATAGTATGGTTTTTTGAGAGCACATGTGAAGTGCCAGCTTTGATATAATATCCTAAAAGAATGGGAGGCCATTTATCAGGGTACAATATACTTCTATACTGCCTAAATCAATGACAACTATATATATATATATATATATATATATATATATATATATATATATAT
>NC_058404.1:42660992-42671946 GCF_002201575.2 Neomonachus schauinslandi
ATATATATATATATATATATATATATATATATATATATATATATATACACATATATATATGTATATTTAAGGCTAGGGTTAGGATTAGAGTTACATAGAGTTGCATATATAATTCTTGGCAGTTTTCTACCCATATATATAATATATGGGGGGAAATGAGAAGAGCCAGAATCTTAGAGAACATGAGTCTCCATCCTCAGAACCGATTTCCAGGAACTTGTGTGATATCAATAATAATATCAATCTATCCACTTCCATTGTTTTCTCCTACTATGTTCAGCTGATCAGGCTTGGGCATAGAGAAGGTGGTTTGTTTCCTTCCAGATGAAGGTTTTTCAAGATAAATGAAGTAAAAAATTAATAATAAATAATTGATTTGAAGTTATTTGCAAGTAGGTTGATTAAATTGATGTAATAAGAACACTAAGCTGGATAAAGTGAGAAATGAAGACAGGAGGGGGATGATGGATAGAAATGGGGTTCAATGGGTTGAGAGTTTTTAGGTCAGAATACCCATGCAGTGCAAATAGTTATGCAACTGAGGTAGAATAGCAGGTTGTAGTACAAAAGGGAATGTTAGAGTTCATGATTTTGGAGGCAAAGTTTCTGGTGATGATGTGGTCCAGCATGTGATCATGGAGCAAGTGGCTCAGCTGAAGTAGAGAAGGTCACTGGACATGAGAAATTCAAGGAATCAAGAGACCAGGTGTCTAGTGTAGGGTGTTGACTTTGCCTAGGACAGACACAAGCAGGAATTGAAAAGTAAAAGATGGCAAATCAAGTGTTACATCTTAATGAATAAAGCTGTATGACAAGGAGTTCCTCAAATGACTATTAGGGAAAGGGGAGAAAGTGATACAGCCATTTGGTTTGAGCCTTAAAGGGTTTTACAAAAGGAAAGGAAAAGTGGTCTGGAAGTGGCAATCAAGGCAAAGAAAATAATTGCCAAACCTCCCAATTCTCAGCTACAAAGGGTATGAGAAAAAAGATCTCAAATTTATAGAAGTCAACTAAATTTTGGTTAGCGCAAGAGGTAAGAAGAACTGAAGCATGGAGGTTAACATTACTTATCCAGAATCAGAGAATCAGGATCCAATCCCAGCCTCTGAGTCCAAGTGCCTCACAAGCCTACTGGTTTGTCACAGAAAGAAAATTGAAAGAAAATGTACAAATTTTTATCTTGAGCTCCTGTTGATGTTGCATGAAAGAAGTCTACTTTTGAAAGTGCATGGTAGCCACATATGTTTGAGAAATGTTGATATAAGCTAATGTGTCATGGAATCAGTAAAAGACACTGGTATTGGGAAAATTGGACAGCCACATGCAGAAGAAGGAATCAGCAAAAGACACTACTATGTAGATAATGGAAGGTTTGACATCACAGAGAGGATGGATAAAATGCTTCACAAAATACTTACATAATATACCCCCAACCTCAAAAACATATATGGGTTTATGGTTGGCAAACAGACTTTTTGTGCATTCTCTATCCCCACTCTCAAGAGGTAGAGAGCCCTCAAACTGCTAGCCTGGGTTACCCACTCTGGTCCCTGGTCTGATGATACCTCCTCTCCATAGCATTCCATACTCTGAACTTTCCTTCTTTTTCCATTCCATCAACACACCTTGTCAAAATGCACACTACCAAGGCATTGCCAGTGGACTAGCTTGCTAATACTGTACTACGTGGTACTTGTTTAATAACCATTTTCCTTTAAGATTAGAGAGAAACTGTATTATGTGTAACATATATAACAATTATAAGAGCCATCTGATTTATGATCTTTAACATGTGCAAACAGTATTTTTCAATTTGAGAAAGTAAAATATGGCATTTAACAAATTTGATTTTTCCTTTTTCATAAATTGGGACTATTATTAATATCTCTTAGATGTTTAATACTAAAAATTATCATGAATCTACAAAGCATGGTGTAGATATTAAGTGACATTATTAACTAATAATGGGGAAGATAAAATAGATATACAGGATACTTCACATGACTTTATGTGTTATCCCACTTGGAGGAACTTGAGAAGAGGTCACCTCTCACTTAGTGACAAAAATGCAATTTCTCAGAGCAATGGATATGTGATAGTGGGAATTTTAAGCTCTACTTCAGAATATAGAGGATTTATGTTTTAGCAGGTCAGACATTTATTGTTGCCTTGAAATTTTACCAAGGAGATATTAGCCAATCATCTCCATCTGTATTTGAGACCTGCCCTGACTGTTGCTTCTCTGCAGTCACTCTATCCCTTAAGATGACAAAAGAGGCTACCTAGGGCTGCAGAAATTAGGTTCCACTTGTAGTCACTTTTATGGTTTATTTATGCTCATGACATGGGTAATGCCAGATCTTGTCATGAGTTGAAGCCCAAGGTTTTAGCATTCTTCCATCTGTACTGTTCCTTTGATCATCAGAAGCCTGAAACAGCACATGCTACAGTCCCTCCTGCATAGTCAGCTTCAGCCTCCACACATCACCTCTGCAAAGAGCCTGAGGCTTGGAGAGGGGGCTGTGCATGAGGCTGTAGGGACTGATGGGCCATTAATGCAGTGGGACAGTTGCATTGTCTTATCCCGACAATGCTGCCATTTAACATCCTCATGGGCGGGCACTATGACCCAATCTCACAGCTAATGAGGCTTCACATGCCCAGCTCCCTCTACCCTCTGAATATTAGTTAGCTTCAATGTCTGCAACCATGAGTGCTCAGCAAGTCCATGATGGCACGGAATGATGTACAGTAGTTCTTGCATATGGAAGTGGGCTGCTGGAGTGTCTAACTTTTTGGAGAGAAATCCATACTAGGCATGGGAGCAAGGAGGTAAGCAGAGAGATAAACATTCCCCAGCCCCTCTTCATATAGAGTTCTACATGTAGTTCCTAGAAGGGAACTCAAAGCACATTTTAGGAGTCTTCAAGCCTGTGGGTAGGGCAGGGGTGACTTGGCTAAAACTAATATATAGATAAAACCTCAGCCCAAGGCTTCTGGACTTCTGGGTCACTGCTTCTTCCCGAACAGGAAAGACTTTCACCTGGAGCCTGTTCCAAAATGAGAATGACAACTTGACTCTATGAAGACTTTAAACCATGGAGTCCTCCTTGACTCCTTCTCCCCTTGCCCTCATCCTCCATTCATATGCAGGCACTGTCTCCTGAATTGGGTCCCAGCCCTTGCTTTGTTCTCCCATATTTACCTTGGTTGAGTGCTCATGACTTCACTCCTTGGTCATGTCAAAAGCTCCCCAAATGGTCTTTGTTCCCACAAGCTTTGCTCCACTACTTCCCCTGAATGCCATTCCTAGATTCAGTTTCTGAAAACTCCCTTTCTTGTTCAAGAAACTACCAAGGATCTCCATGGTCACTGGAATAAGGTTCACATTCTAGGTTAGCATTGGAGACCTGATTACCTTTCCTATCAAATCTTCAACTATTTCCTATATGGTTCCAATCAACATGGGTGCCTCATCATCCCCCAAACACTGTTAGCATTCTCCCCTTAACATATTTCCTATTCCTTCTCCCATTTAAAAGCTTTCTGTTTCTTTCCTCCCAGGCAAACAGTACACTCCTTTAAGCCTAGATCAAGCCTTCCCCCCACACTGAATATTGCCTGAATACTGCAGCTGCTCCATCTCTCACCTCTGGCCTCTGACCTCCTTAAGTTCTTATTGTCTCCACAGCTCATTTGAGCCTTTGTTATAACTTACCTACATTATTACATGTAATTATGCAACTGTATCCTGTGTCTTTTCAAGCAATTTGTAAATTGCTTAAGGAAAGAGAATGTCTTTACTTTGCCATAATGCCTAACAGAGGACTAAACCACAACAGGTGCCTGATACATCCCCATTCAATTGAACTGTAAGCAAGGTTTAAGTCCACTCTTTCTATCGGGCCAATATTTTTTTGGCAACCTCTCCGTGCCCCCTCCAAAGGTTGACACCAACTCTACAGGAAATCATCCTATAACTCCTAAAACCAATTATAGGTACAAATTAACCATAAAACAATTCAAGACCCACTTAATTTCAAACAATGCGAGGTTCAATCAAAATCCAAAGAAGAATCAAGATAATTATCCAGATTTTCTCATGATGGGACTGGCATACATAGCATTTCTCTAGGGTTTTATGTAATAAACCTCAAATCAACCAGAGCTCAGCCCTGCACTAAGCTATTCAACATTTCTAAGCCACGGTTTCCTTATCTGTAAGATTTATTTTTTTAAGATTTTATTTATTTATTTGATAGAGAGAGAGAGAGAGTGCACAAGCAGGGGAGCAGGAGAGGGAGAAGCAGACCCCCCACACAAGCAGGGAGCCTGACGGGGGCTCTATCCCAACTCTGGGATCATGACCTGAGCCGAAGGCAGTTGCTTAACCAACTGAGCCACCCAGGCACCCCTATCTGTAAGATTTAATAACATCTTGCTTCTTACAGAGTGGAGGATTAAATGTGTTAACACATGTGAAAATGCTTAGCATGATATCTCGGATATAGCAGGTATTTATTATTACATCTTTTGTTTTCTTCCTTGTGACTGGTCACCCAGCAGAGAGCACCAGGGAAATAGCTCCAGGCTTTGTCAGCAGCTGCCCCATGTTGTGTAGCAGGGTCAAGGATGATGAATAAGTACCCAAGTCTTTTCAGAAAGACAGAAGGGTTCATCAGCCTGGAAATGTTTTAATTGATTATAGCAGAGAGTGAGCCTTAAAGTGATGGATTTCTCCCCATCCTTCTGTCCATCCATCTGACCCTTTCCTCTACTTTCTGGAATCACACTGACCATCCTTCAGCCACTGGCAGCCCAGCTACATATAGTTCCTTAGGTCCTCTCCCTGTAAATGCTTGCTTCTCTGCTGCAGCAGAGTCTGGGGCAGGACTGCAGGGGCAGGTAGGAGGACAGGCAGGTGAGCAGAACATTTGAGTTTCATTTCCCACCCTGTGCCCCTTTGAAGGCAGGACTCCATGCCCACACTGAACCAGCATTGAACAGAATGTCCTCTTAATTCATGTCTTATTCATAGAGCTGTCCCTAGGGAGAAAAAATTACCGCAGATAGAGCCAGTTTAAAGATTACAGGGGAAAAAGGAGGAGAAAAGGTGTTACTTTTGCACCTTAATGCAGCGAAGTATTCCCCCAGAGACACCTGGACCTTGGTGTGGTAGCCCACTTCTGGGGGACTTTATGAAATGGTTTTCCCTTTACTCTGTGACAGGCAGGGATAGCACAAGCCATATCTGAGCCATTCACCACTATTGCCTCTGGCACCTCACAGATTTCCTTCTTTCTGTGAGAAAGATGGCATTTCAGACTTGACAGCTTCTCTTTCAAGCTATGTGCTTGCTTTGATAGGTGATAAAGTCAGGGTTCCCTCAAGGATGGGTCACTACAAGTAAGGACTGCTCAGGATAAATCAGAATAATCTGAGGGAGGGAGTGGTTTGGGGGGATTGTTTGGCTCTCTCTCTACCAAAGAGCATAGCTAGGAGAATCATGGCAGAGCAGGAAGAAGGAAGGCTGTGGAAGAAGGAAGCCAGAGGGTCCAAGTACAGAGCACAGGCATAATGTCAGCGCCTACACCAAATCTAGTGTTTCTCTGTTCATCAGGGCAAAAGCATCAGTGCCCAGTGCTCTATAAAGCAGGACCCCTTGGCTGTTGCCTTCTTCTGCTCCTGTGACCACTGCACGAGTTTATAAGTTTACAGAAAGAAACGACCTCTTCTCTGCCCCTATAGTAACTACTAAGGATGAATGGTCTAACCAGGGAAGCATGCCCAGATGCCTGCCTTCCAGAACAGGTATAACTACATCACTGCAGTGGGGAGAAGGGGTGTGGAGATGATAGAAGAAAGCAGACTTCAGCAACATTTAAGGCAAAACATGGACAATTGTAGCTGTCTAATAATGGAGCCAACTGTCCAATAAGGCAATGAGGTTCCCGTCAATGGAGCTATCTAAGAGGGTCTGGCAAGATCATTTATGAGACCATTCCCCACTGGGTGGGAGGTTGGGCTAAGTGGTCTCCAGTCTCAGGCATCATCTAGGTCTAGTTTTCTAGAGGAAGGACAAACTACACATAGAAGGTGATACAAGAGGATAGACTACACTGTACTCATCCCTTGTATTGTACTCAGATCTGGCATACCAGTGGCATGGGCCTTAGTGTTGGAAGCTCTGGGCTAGACCTCCTTCCACTTCCATCTCCTTCTCTGATCTACTCACTTGGTTCTAGACCAGTTCCTATTTCCTCCTTCTGTGGAGAAGGATAGTAAATGCTAATAGTGTTCTTGGGGGAAGCGTTCCCTTGGACTTCCATTTTGTGGTTACTTGGAATCCGGCATCTGGACAGAAAGAAAACAAGTGACCAATTGTGCTGACTCCAGCCTCCTGACTCCCATTTTGCTGTGGTTTCTGCTGGAATTTGATGGATCTTTGGGGAAACGTCTAATTATTCTCCCTGGGATCCATGCCTGAGAGACCATAGACCCATCCCCTATAGAAACAGCAGAGAGCAGAGGTTACCACCATGGGTTTTGGAGCCAGAAATGTGTGGGCTTGGATCTTGGCATCACCACTTTATTGCTTGTCAGCCATAGTGTGACCTTGGGCAAGTTATTCTACTCTCTGAGCCTCAGTTTCATGATCTGTAAAATATGGAAGAAAGTACTCACCACATCGGGATTTCTGTGAATTCCTTTATAAATATTAAGTTTAGCTTAGCACAGCCTACATGTGTAATAAACAGTGGTTATTATTATGCCACATTCTACTCATCAGCAGCATCTGTGTCTGCATGCTCTGCTGTCCTGTCTGCACCTAAATCTGTGCCCCCATCTGCAGCCAGTCTGTACTCACCACTTGCTTCCACTACCCTCTTGCATATTCAAGGACAGTACTTCAGCAATTCTTGCCCCGACCCTCTTGCATCATCGATTTTTTTCATTTTCTACTGAAATAGTTCCATCAGCATACAAAAATATTGTTATATTGCTATTTCTTTCATCTTGGAAAAACACAGAAAACAAAACCACCTTCTCATGATCCTCACTTCCTTGCCAATTACTAACCTATTTCTTTGCTCCCCTTTGCAACAAAATCCTTGAAAGAGCTATCTCTACTCATTGTCTTCAACCATTTAACCCCTTTAACCATTCTTTCTTAAACTCATTCCAATCAATCCCTTGGTCACATCAGTCCACTGAAACTGCTCTCAGCAAGGTCACTGAGGACCTCTGCATTGCTAGATTTGTCCTCATCTAAATAGACTCTCCAGTAGCTCTGACTCAGTTGATAACTCCTTCCTCATTTGTATATTTGCTGTGCTTGGCTTTCAGGACACCAGTCTCTCCTGATTTTGTGTGTGCTTCACTGGTCACATCCCAGGCTGTTTTGCTGGCCCCTTCCTCTTAATTACCTATTAATGACAGAGGGTCACAGGGCTCATTCCTTGGGCCTACTCATCTCTATCTGTTCTCATCTCTTGTGGCCTATCGTCTGATGGCTTTAAATAGCATATATATTCCAATGCCTCTCAAGTTTACATTTCCATTCCAAATCTCTCTTATAAATTAGCCCTCCATTAACAAGCTCCACTTGGATATCTAATAGAAATTTAAAAAGTATCATGTCCAAAACTAAACCCCTTCTCTTGCCTCTCAAATCTATACCTCTAGGAGTCTTCTTCCACTCAGTGAATGGGAACTCTATCCTTTAATTCACTCAGGCCCCAAACCTTAGGTCATCCTTGCCTCCATTCTCTCATGTCCTATATCCAAAACCATCAGGAAATAATGTATGTTTTACCTTTAAAAACTATTTCTAGAATCTGGTCACTTGTTATCACTTTTATAGCTACTGCCCATGGTCTGAGCCTTCACCACGTCTCACCTAGATATTGCCATAGGCGCCTCTCTGGTCTCCTAGATTCCACCATTGCCCCCCTTGTAACTAATCTGAACAAAGCAACAAAATAAATCTCTCAAAAGCAAAATAAGCCATGTCATTCTCCTCAATTTCCTTCAGCAGCTTCACATCCTATTAGGAGTAAGCCCCAAGTCCATAGTATTCTACAGTCATAAGTGATCTGGATCCCTGTTAGCACTCTTATCTCATGTCTTACCATTCTCTCTTCCTCTCTCTATGCCAATCACATCACCTTCTTGCTGCTTCTTGAGTTTTCCCAGCACATTTCTGCTTCAGGATCTTTGCAGTGGCTCTGCCTAGATGTGAGCATATCTGACTCTCTCCATTCTTTTCAGTCTTTGCTTGAATGTCCCTTCTCAATAGACCCTTCCTAACCATCATATGTATAATTGCAACACCCTACCCTCATACAGCACTTCCAGCCCCCCTTACTCATGTCTGCTTGTTCTAACATACTATATAATTACCTATTCTTATATCTAGTGTTAAAGTTTGCCTTATTCCCATCTCTCCCCATTCTGCTTGCATGTAAACACCAATGGGACAGGGGTCTTGTTTTGTTTACTGATGTATTACAAAAACATTAAACAGTGCCTGGCCCAGAATAAGAGCTCAGCAAATCTCTGTTGACTGCAATAATTATTATTAAACAATTTCAATTCCCCTCATAGCAACAAATTTAGACACAGACTTGGCACAAAGAACTATATGCAAGAAGAGTCCATTTTTTCAAAGATCCATAAACATGGCAAGGATAAATCAGGCAGTCAATGCTGTTGTGGGATTAGCAGGTCAAAGGGGATCAGCTACACCAGCCTATATATCAGAAGGGGCCTCAACCATCCTCCTGGTACGGGCGGCTTCTCAGTAAATCAATCTGTGTAGCAACTGCATTACTCACTATGAGAGGACAGGAGAAGTTAACACAAGGTCCCTGCCCAAAAGGCAACACTTAGCCACATACAACAATAAACAGACAATACCAGGCAGTGTATCAGCAAGAACTAAATTGGGTGTTATTGAGTCTAAGTGCTGTTAGAGTTCAGAAAGGGGAGAAATCAATGATTCCTGAAGCTGCTCCGGAGTTCTGCGCCATCGCTCAAGTTCCTTGAGGGCAGGGGCTATCTCATCTTTTTATTTTCTATTTCCTTTTCTTTTTTTTTTTTAAGATTTTTATTTATTTATTTGACAGAGAGAGACACAGCGAGAGAGGGAACACAAGCAGGGGGAGTGGGAGAGGGAGAAGCAGGCTTCCCACCAAGCAGGGAGCCTGATGTGGGGCTTGATCCCAGGACCCTGAGATCATGACCTGAGCCGAAGGCAGACACTTAATGACTGAGCCACCCAGGCGCCCCTCTATTTCCTTTTCTCTCTTCCTTTCTTTTTTATCTTCCCTTCCATAGACCTAGCACAATGATGTGCTTGTAGTAGATATATAACAACTGCTTTATGCTTTCCCTAACTTCTTTCAAAAAGGATTTAATGTGGCTTATAGGGATATATATAAATTTAAATTTAAAGAAAGTAAGCTTAAAAAAGATGTTACAAGGGAAAATCAAAACAAGGGAAGAGACATAAAGTGGACTGAGGAATGAGGAAAATAGTATTAAAATACAAGCCATAAAGACCGTGCCTTTGCATTAGATGAACCACAAATTTGGCTCCGAGCTTTCAAATGGACTATTTAAAAAGGAAAGCCTGATTAATTATGCAATTCACACTGTCCTTATGACAAAAATAGACCAATTGTTCGGTAGACACTAAACTATTCCAGATACTTAAGCCTTCTGCCTATTTCTGCCTTAAGTCTTCATGGAGCAGACACATTATAATGTAAAGAACAGTATCCTCAAGGAGCTTCTTAGCATAGACCCAACCATGAGTTTCACAGGGCTGTTTATTCTACACATAACTTCAACTGTCGGGGAGCATTCCTATTTTGTTAAACTTGAGGGTTATGGGACAGCCCATACATTTAACTGTTGCCTGGATCTATAAATTTAACAACATAAAAGGGAATAGGACAAATTTAAGAAGGAAACTGCTTTATAAGGGTATAAGCATCTCAACACAAACACACACAGTCTTTGACTAAGCAGCAGACAATCTTATCTCCTGCACACATTACAAATTATTCTTAATATTGTAGTGATGTCTGTACTTCACTGTTTTCTCTTGCTAAATTTTAAATTTATCAAGGTCAAATGTCATCCTGCATATCTTTGTATCCCTCACAGCATCCAGCACCATGTCTTGCTTCAAATGAATTTTTTTTTCATTCAACAGATATTTGTTGTCTTCCTTCTAGGTGCTCGGAACTATTTTAGCAATGAACCAAATTCCTTACCCTCAGTAGCATTTACAATGAGGGCAGAGATTGATGCAATATAGACAATAATTGCAATAAATAAGTAAATTGTTTAGTATATAAGAAGGGAAATTTCTATGAATATAATAAATAATAGAGAAGGGCAAGAGGGGTTTAGAGTGTATGTGTGCGTGCGCGTGCGCACCCACACACAGAGGTGGAGTTGGTGGTGTTAACTAGCATAGTCAGGGTAGACCTCATTGAGAAGGTGAGACAATGATGAGTTAAGATAAGGAAGTTAGCCAAGTAGATATCTGGAGAAAGAACATTTCATGCAGAGGACACAACTAAGACTCTAAGACAGACACATATATATTTTCATTGAATACGAACTAACCCCTAAATAATTGTGATCTATTGGCATTAGTGTGAGGGATAATGATTTAGGCAGGGGTATAAAGCATACAGAAAGACAAATGTGGAATAATAAAAATGCCTACATTATCAGTAGTAACAATGAGTTGTTTAAAATGTAGAGTTGAATCATTTTCAATGAAGAATAATATTGTTATGACACCCAGCTTGGAAGGAAAAAGGCCTAGTCAAAACTATTGCAGTAAGGCTGCAATAACAAACAAACCCTTAAATCTCATTATCTTAATGCAAATATATATATATATATATATATATATATATATATATATATATAT
>NC_058404.1:42672046-42734759 GCF_002201575.2 Neomonachus schauinslandi
TATATATATATATATATATATATATATATATATATATATATTCTTCCTCATGCAAAGGAGATGCTTCTATCTCTTCAGAATAACCCTCTTCAAATAATGGCTCAGGGATCCAGGCTTTTCCTGTTTTATGGCTCTGCCATCTTGATACAGAGCTTCCATGATAAGCAGAGCAGGAGAAAAGAGGGTACATGAAAAACTTACCTTGTTGTGTTATTCTTTGGCACTGAAGTGACACATGCTGTTTATGCTTAAGCTCATTAGTCAGAACAAGTCACTTGCCCTGACCTAACTGCAAGGGATGCTGAGAAATTCAGGTTTTCTGTGTGCTCAGGAAAAAGAAAATGAAAGGGACATAGGGATGCAGCACTGTCTCTAATACAGAAGAGAATAACTCAGGCTGTATTTGAGTTTGTGGTAATGCCAGACAAGTTAACCTTGATTTAGGTCCCATTCCTAAATGAGTCTATTTTATAACTGCAATTCTCAGAAGGGATAAACCTGGTCAAGATCATAACAACAATATCTGAAGGGCTTTGTTGTATGCATTAGATCTTAAAAAGTTAATAATCTGATGATTAGAAAATGATTAAACCCATACTCTGCAATAAGACCTATGTATACATTATCCCCATTTATTTGATAAAATTACATAAAACCAACTATATGTATTCTACAGGGGATTTCTGTATGTTCTCATGTTGGAGATGTCCTGATACACTTTTAATTTTTTTTTTATTTTATCTCTAAGGAATCATTGAAAATTTTTATCATATGTACCTGAAAGAAAATCTCTCTCTGTAAAACTTTTTCTCCTTTCAACTCCTTCTGATATTTCTGTAACCTACCTATTGTTGACTTATATTGGTCTGAGCCTCTATGTTTATTATTTTTACCAGATTCCTTTTTGCTAAATTCAGGTATCTTTTAACCTCTGTTCTTCATTGCTCAAGGCTTGAATATTAAATTACAGGTGAAATTACATAAATTGGAATAAGTTATACAAAGGTGCCATGGACTGTTCTTAACCAATATTGACTCAGGGCGCCTGGGTGGCTCAGTTGGTTAAGCAACTGCCTTCGGCTCAGGTCATGATCCTGGAGTCCCGGGATCGAGTCCCGCATCGGGCTCCCTGCTCGGCAGGGAGTCTGCTTCTCCCTCTGACCCTCCTCCCTCTCATGCTCTCTGTCTCTCATTCTCTCTCTCGCAAATAAATAAAAAAAAAATTAAAAAAAAAACCAATATTGACTCAATATTCTGCTTATATTGTTTTCTAATTTTCCATATTTGTGTGCCATATGCCTGTTTCTCCTGGTGTCTACTCCTGCATAATGCCACCCAACTCCCAAGCATCAGGGATAGAGTCATAAGCTTGGGAAGAATAAATTCCAGATTGGTGATCAGACTCACCCATTGGACACAAACATGGTTTGACATCTCAACTCCTCTCCACTTGTATTTTTGAATGCTCTGGAGTTGTAATTTTATGTTCTAATGACTCTAAAACTTTGGGCAGATGGGACACATTTAAGACTTTGTCTTAGAATAATTAAACTTTGAAAAAGCTGAAAGAGCTGCATTCATTCCAAAAGATTGTAGGGCTTCAGCTGTTGGAGAATGGGCCCACCTTGACTGAATGAGGTAAGTAAGAAAAAAAAAATCAAAAAGAATTTTGTCCTTATACAATGAGACCATAAGACAATTTCTTCAAGTATTTTAAATTTCATTAATTTGTTGTAATCAGACTGCAAAGGTTGACTTAGTAGTCAAATTTTGATTTTGATCTGTGCATTTTACTAGAAAGTCATCCATTTCAGTAAGATTTTTAAGTTGATAACACAGATCTGAAAAGTATCTTTTTGAGTTTTAAGAAATATGACTTGATGCTCTATCTTGAGTAGTTGTGTTTAATCTCACTTTTTCTTATTTCTTATACTGGTCAGATACTTATCAGATATTTTTAAAAGGCTCTCAGATCTTTATTTCCAATTTATATTGCTTTTATATTTTCTAGTTAATTAATTCCTGTTCTATCATTATTGTTTCCAATTTCTTATTGTTTTTGTATTGATTTTTTGTTATTTTTTCTAATTTCTTAATTCTCAAATTCTTTTTTTATTTTTATTCTTCCTTATTTAACAAAATCAGTAAGATTTGAATTTACTTTTATTATTTGGTAATTAGTAGACAATATGGCCATAAAATGTCTATTTTTAGGAACTCATTGTAGTTTTCTTTGTGGCCTACACTTTGATATACACTTATAAAATTACCCTCACTTGTTGTATTATTCAATCACCTCTACCCCTATTTACTCTATTTATGACATAAATGTCAGTGACCATTATATCCTTCTATGAAGAATGACCTTATTAACCTATTAACTGATTTTGTCTTGAATTCTCCTTTGTCCATTATTAATAACATCTTTTCCTTATTTGTATTTACTTGGTGTACCATGACACATTTATTTTAATTTTTATATGTAATTTTGTCATAGTTTTATCTAATTAATTGTATTACAGTTGGTTCTATGGTTTTGTGTTTTGTGATGTTTTAACACAATCTAAGAATCCTTGTATTTTAACGTGGGCATTTAACCTTGTCACATTTCTTTAAAAACTAATTATTTTATTTTAAAATAGTTTTAGATTTATAGAAATGTTGTAAAGATAGTACAGATTCCCACTTCCCCTATTATTAACATCGTACATTAGTATGGTACATTTGTCATAAGTAAAGAACCAATATTGATGCATTATTGTTAACTAAAGTTCATATTTTTCTTAGATTTTCTTAGTTTTACCTAATGACTTTTTTCTGCTTCAGATCTCATTCAGGATTGCATTAAGTGATCATGTCTCCTTAGGCTCTTCTTGACTATGACAGTGTCTCAGACTTTCCTTGTTTTTGGTGGCATTGACAGTTTGAAGAGTACTGGCCAGATATATTGTATAATGCCCCCTCAATTGGGCTTTTTTTTTAAATGTTTTTCTTAAAGTTAGACTGTGGGTTTTAGGGAGAAGGACCATGGAAGTAAAACGTCATTCTCATCACACCGTATCAAGTGTTCATACTATCAGTGTGACTTATCACTGATTGATAGTGACTGAGTTAGTGTTTGTCAGCTTTTTCCACTGTAGAGTTACTCTCTAATCCCCTTTCCCATACTGTACTCTTTGGAAATAAGTCATTGTGTGCAGCCCACACTTAAAGAATGAAGAGGTGTGCTTCACCTTCTTAAGGATAGAGTATCTGCGTAAATTATTTGGAATTCTTCTGCACAGATGATTTGTCTATTCTCCTGCATTTATTTTTTAAATCATTTTTCTGTATCAATACAGACTCACGGATTATTTATTTTATAATTCGAGTTAAAACCAATATTATTCTGGGGTGCCTGGGTGGCTCAGTCATTAACCGTCTGCCTTTGGCGCAGGTCATGATCCCAGGGTCCTGGGATCGAGCCCCACATCGGGCTCTCTGCTCAGCGGGAAGCCTGCTTCTCTCTATCCCACTCCCCCTGCTTGTGTTCCCTGTCTTGCTGTGTCTCTCTCTGTTAAATAAATAAAATCTTAAAAAAAAAAACAATATTATTCTATTTATTTTGTTGATGTCATTTTTGCAGCTTAGTCTACTTGGAGATTTCATAGTTGACTCCTGTGTCCCTTTGACATACCCCTATCATTATCTTGTTTGTTAGTCTAGCCCTTCCTTACTTTCTGGCACTAGAAGATGCTCTTAAAACAAGAAATCAAATCATATTATTTATTGTCCAGAAGCCCTTCATATAGTTTTGTCCCCCTGACTTCTCCTGAAATTCTTCCATTCACTCACTTGGCTTTTACATAGAAAGTATAGGCTTAAAAATCCATAAATATAAACAATTACCTGTTCACAAAATTAGGACTAGCCTGGTGATCAGCAGCTCAAGTCTGAGTCTTTTTATAAAATGCAACTAATTAAAATGCCCTGATCAAAAAGTGATTTGTTGACAATCCAAACCTTTAAAACTATTTGATCATGACAATATTCTATTTTTTTTCAGTCTGGTAAGAGTACTAGATGGTCAAAATAAGAATTACTGCAGCTCTAAGAAAGTACGGAACAAGTCTAGAGCAAATAAAGAAATAAAATAAGCCATTGTACTGATACTATTTAAAATTGTAATGTAAGTGTGTTAATAGATATTGACTCTATTTATCCATTTTTTATGTGAATGAAATGTTTATATGAGCCAGCCATATGAATATGCAATTATCATGTAAATTACTAAAATTGATTTAATTATTTTTGTAGTCAATGTTTAATCTTTTAAGAAATTAAATTTCTGGGTGCCTGGGTGGCTCAGTTGGTTAAGCGACTGCCTTCGGCTCAGGTCATGATCCTGGAGTCCCGGGATCGAGTCCCACATCGGGCTCCCTGCTCAGCAGGGAGCCTGCTTCTCCCTCTGACCCTCCCCCATCTCGTGCTCTCTCTGTCTGTCTCATTCTCTCTCTCAAATAAATAAATAAAATCTTTAAAAAAAATTAAAAAGAAATTAAATTCTAAGTCTTGCTAAAAAAATAAAAAAGAAAAGAAAAGAAAAAGAAGAAGATGTTCCCAACTCCTCTTGTATATTTCCTTCCTCAGTCCTAAAATCAACCATTTCTCAAAGAGCCCCGGTTCCTTTTCCTGAACAATGGTATTTAAACTCCATGATCTGGGCACTGGGTATGCTATTGATCCTGGCCTGTCATTTTTTCTGAACACTGAGCGGCCAAGCAAGGAAATACGTGTCATTTATTTATTTTTAACTGCTTTAAAATTCTGAATGATTACAGATTCATAGGAAATTGCAAAAATAGTATATAGAATCCTTTGAATTCTTCACCCAGCCTACTTCAAATTCTGTAACTGTCAACTTCTATACCTGTATTACAAGCAAACCAAGAAAATTGTCATTTGTTACAATACTATTAACTAGACTACAAACCATATTCAGATTTTACCAGTGTCTTTAATGTACTCATTTGTGTGTTTGTATATACAATTCTATGCATTTGATCCCATATGTAGACTTGTAGAACCACCACCACAATCAGAATATAGACCTGTTCCATCACTCAAAGGAACTCCCTCATGCTACCCCATTATAGTCACACCCACACCCCAACCCCTTTCTTGTACCTTGGCAACCACTGATCTATTTCCATTTCTATAGCTTTGTTATTTTGAGGATGCTATATTCAGAATCACACTATGTAACCTTTTGAGATTGGCTTTTTTCACTAAGCATAATACTTTTAAGATCTGTCCAAGTTGTGTATATCATTAGTTTGTTCCTGTTTATTGCTGAGTAGAATTCCGTAGCATAGATGTACCAAGAGTTTGTTTAGTCATTCACCCACCAAAGGAGTCTAGATTGTTTCTAGTTTGGGGTTATTACAAATAAAACTGCTATGAACATTCATGTACATGTTTTCATAAGCATGAGTTTTTATTTCTCTGGGATAAATGTTCAAGAGTACAATTGCTGGGGTCATATTATAAGTGTACATGCAGTTTTATAAGCAACTACCAGACTATATATCCAGAGTGGTCTCATTTTACTTTTCCACTAGCAATTTCCACCAGATCTGCCTTTTCTTCATCCTTTTCAACATTTGATCTTGTCTTTAAAAAAATTTAGCCATTCTAATGGATGTGTAGTGATATATCATTGTGGTTTTCATTTGTATTTCTCCAATGGCTAATGATATTGTACATTTTTCCATATGCTTATTTACCATCCATATTTCTTCTTTAGTATTTTTCTTTAACTGTTGGGTTTTTACTGTTGAGTTTTGAGAGTTCTTTATATATAATCTATATCTAAGTCTGTTGCCAGATGAATGGTTTGGCAATATTTTCTCCCAGTCTGTAGTTTGTATTTTTATACTTTTAACAGGGCATCTCATGGAGCAAAAGTTTTTAATTTGAATAAGTCAAATTTGTCAATTTTTTATGGCTCTTTTTTGTGTGTAATTTTAAGAATTCTTCACTGAGTCTTAGGTCTTAAAGATTGTCACCTATATTTTATTCTAATAGTTTTATGGTCTTATATGTAAATTACATGTCTTACATGTAAATTTGTGATTGCTGATATTTATTTTGAAGACATATATTTATCTATCTTCTGTCATCTTACTTTATGCTTTATTGTGTTTACTTTCTTAAGACTTCTTTTGCTTTTTTTCTTCTTTGTTTCTCCTCCTATGATTTGGCTGATATACTACTACATTTAGGCTATATAATTTTAATTTTTTAAATAATTGACTATATTTTCCTAATTATCAATACTAATAGTAAAACTACATCTAACCACTTTGTTTATATAAACTTTAGCCTGCTCTTAATTCTTTCTTTTCCCACAAAATTATTATTCATGTTGTGTACCTTGTAAGAATATACTTTTTTGACATTTGTTTCACATTTTATAACTGTAAGAATGAAATAGATAATTCTATATTTATTTAGTTTTATTGATAGTTGAGCATTCTATTTTAAGCAACTATCATTATCTTTAATCATTTCATTCATTCAATCAGTTCCATCACTGTTATTCATCATTTCCTCAATTCTTCAAGTAATTTTAATTCATAAGAAATAAATTGGTTGGTAAATTTCCAAACCATGTCTAGAAATAACTTTTTCAGAATCTCACATATGAATGCTAACTCTTGGGGGTATGGAATTCTTAGGTCTCAATTTTTTCTTTTGGTTTGTTCTTAGTTTTAATATTCTGTAGACATTCTATGATTTTTTGATATACGGTGATGTAAGAGAGAAAACTGAGGCTATAGGAAGAGTGTCAGATGAGAATTCTTAAGTAAACAAGACAACAGAATGCCCTGAAAGGAAAGGAAGCAATGAGTTTCAAGAAGGAAAACTAAATCAATAATTAAATGTTGCCCCAAAGGTCAAGTAGGTTGATCACTGAGAAAGTTATTGGATTTGCAATTAGAAAATAATTGTAACATTTGAACGAGCAATTTCAGGGAAATGGTGAACGTAAGTGGAAGCCTGATTCTGAGCCCTGAGAAGAGCCTTAGAAACCATCCAGTCTAAAGTCTTCATGTTCATGTCCAGGAGAAGTGACTTGTCCAAGGTCATTGAAAGACAGTAGAGTTCTGACTTCTGCTTCATTGCTCTTTTTATCTATGACAAGACCTGAAATGCAGAGATAAAGCCTGTGAAGAGGCAGACAGAATGATTGAATCGTGGGAAGGAAGCAGTGACAAAGAGTGGTTGAAAGGGGTGAATCAAATAGATATGAGTCTCTGAAGGGGAGGAGGGGCAAAACGAGAGATAGAGAGAGAGAGAGAATATCTGGGAAACTAAACATGTTGTACACTCTGGATCAGAGGGAAAAAAATTTTCCAAAGTATCTCACTCCTCTGGGGTCAAATGGAAGCTAACACAATAGCTGTGCTAGGACTGGAAGTCAGGAAAGAAACATGAAAACAGGCTGTATCTGAGAGGTTGTGGAGAAAGGGGAACCCTCTTATGCTGTTGGTGGGAATGCAAGTTGGTACAGCCACTTTGGCTGGAGGTGTGGAGGTGCTTCAAAAAATTAAAAATAGAGCTACCCTACAACCCAGCAATTGTACTACTGGGTATTTATCCCAAAGACACAGATATAGTGAAAAGAAGGGCCATATGCACCCCAATGTTCATAGCAGCAATGTCCACAATAGCCAAACTGTGGAAAGAGCTGAGATGCCCTGCAACAGACAAATGGATAAAGAAGATGTGGTCTCTATACAATAGAATATTACTTAGCCATCAGAAGGGATGAATACCCAACTTTTGCATCAACATGGATGGGACTGGAGGAGATTATGTTAAGTGAAATAGCTAAAGCAGAGAAAGTCAATTATCATATGGTTTCACTTATTTGTGGAACATAAGGAATAGCATGGAGGACATTAGGAGAAGGAAGGGAAAAATGAAGGGGAGGAAATGGGAAGGGGAGAAGAACCATGAGAGACTATGGACTCTGAGAAACAGACTGAGGGTTTTAGAGCGGAGGGGGGTGGTGGGATAGGTTAGCCCGGTGATGGGTATTAAGGAGAGCACGTACTACATGGAGCACTGGGTGTTACATGCAAACAATGAATCGTGGAACACTACATCAAAAACTAATGATGTACTGTATGGTGACTAACATAACATAATTTTAAAAATGAAGGAAAAAAAAACAGGCTATATCCGGAAAAGGCCACTTAATAATTTGTGCCCTTACCTGTGGAAGCAGAGATGCCACTGAAAGGTTTCGACCAGAGCTGAGTTGACAGAGTGACTTTATTATATTCATTGTATCCCTTCACTGCATGTGGTATATAGCCTGAAAACACCTCTCCTGGCATCGAAGCCAAGCAATGCACCTGAACTCTGTGGAGTGGGCCACAGTGGGATAGATGAAGGAAAGGGAGTGCTGATAAAGTAATCCACTCTGATCACTTTATCAGCAGGGCCAAATATAGAATTACCATTATATATTGTAATAAAATTGCTTTTATTACAGGGCCAAAATATAGAAAACAGTCTTCAGTAGAATATATACATATATGTATTTTTTTCTTTTTTAAATTTTAGATGCAATGAAACATAAAGCTAAATTCATACCAACCAGAGTAGATAACTTATCTTAGGTATTTGGCAATGTCTATTTCACCTTTCCTTTGATATTTTCTTACTTACTTTTCCCATTTTATACCATACTTAATTTTATATCTTAAATCCCACGTAAAATAGAAAAGCTTTACCCTCCCCCCCTCCCACACACACTCACATCAATGAAAGTGGAAGCATGAAAGTATATCAAACCGAAGGAGTATGATTCTTATCATTGCAGGGCCTTTGACAGTGATGGATCTGGTGCTGTCCTGTGGGCCACGGAGGGCCTGGGGTCAATGATCTTCTCTGCTGGCTCCCCAACAGCTTCAGTTTTGAGCTTCTCTAAGCCAGCTAGTAAGCAAACTGGGACTGCCATCCATGAACACTTTTCAGTCTTTTGCAGTTTACTGTAATTCATTCCTGTCATTTAGACCCAGACAGTGGTCTTTAGCTTATTTCTGAGATCTTATTACATTTTTTATTCATAGAGAAGTAAGATTTAGGTATCGAAGATCAATAGCAGCCTCCATCATGCTTACATTATTAACAAGAAAGATGTTGTATGAAGACAGACTGGTGTATTGGATTTGCTCAGTAGCTGGGCTCATTTCAGACAGGTAAGACACTATGCTTCCATTTCATTCTGTCTGTTCCCTCTCTAGTGCCTGTGCACTATTCACCCTTTCTGGAAGTCTGGTCTCTGGTACTGGCGTATCATTTTGCACCTTGGTTTGGTCCAGCCAGATTTCAAAGAGGAGAGGAAGTCTAATTATTGAAAGAGATCTTGAAAAGCAAAGAGGTCCAGGCTTTCTTTTGTGCCCTGGATGGCTGTTGTGGTGCAGGCTGTCTTGGCTCAGTCAACGTCAACTTCAGCAAGAATGATATCACTAGTTGAATGAGTTTCCATTTACAAAGCTCTCTTTCCCATACATTGGTCAGGATTTCTGCTCCCAAACCCCAGTTATTGTTTAGCTACAGCAAGATATCCATTCTTCTCTCATACTCTTAGGTTTTCTTAACACTAATTACTCAGCGTTCTGCCCAATGCAATGCAAGTCAGATTTTGTTAGCTCTCTTCCTCTAGCACTTTTGGGAGGAAGTAAGAGGAAAATGTCAGAGGTTGAGATCAGTCAGTGCTCCTTGAGTAAGAAGGGCAAGGACCAAGGACCATTATGACTTTGGTTTTTTGTAAGTTTTTATTTAAATTCTAGTTAGTTAACCACTGTAATATTAGTTCCAGGTGTACAATATAGTGATTCAGTACTTCCATACATCACCCAGTGCTCATCACAAGTGCACTCCTTAATTCCCCTCACCTATCCAACCCATCCCCCCACCTCCCCCGCCTGGTGACCATCAGTTTGTTCTCTATAGTTAAGAATCTATTTCTTGGTTTGCCTCTCTCTCTCTCATTTTTTCCCCTTTGCTCATTTGTTTTGTTTCTTAAATTCCACATATGAGTGAAATCTGGTATTTGTCTTTCTTTGACTAATTTATTCTGCTTAGCATCCATCTTGTTACAAATGGCATCCATCCATCTTGTTACAAATGGCAAGATTTCATTCTTTTTTATGGCTGAGTAATATTCCATTGTGTATACTACCACATCTTCTTTATCCATTCATCAGTCAATGGACTCTTGGGCTGTTTCGATAATTTAGCTATTATAGATAATGCTGCTATAAACATCAAGGTGCATGTACCCCTTTGAATTAGTATTTTTGTATTCTTTGGGTATATACCTAGTAGTGTGATTGCTGGATCATAGGGTAATTCTATTTATAACTTTTTGAGGAACCTCCATACTGTTTTCCAGAGTGGCTATACCAGTTTGCATTCCCACCAACAGTGTAAGAGGGTTCCCCTTTCTCCACATCCTCGCCAACATCTGTTGTTTCCTGTGTTGTTAAGTATAGCAATTCTGACTGGTGTTGCTGCCTGTGCACTCTTCTAGGATTTTTATGGTTTCAGGTCTCATATTTTGGTATTTAATCAAAGGAGCATTATGATTTTGTGCTTCCCAATTTGTTGTTAAGCAGCAGGAATGACTCTGTTATTTTCCCATAATAACCTGACTCTATAGTTGAGTGAAATCTTTCACAGTTGTCTGCAAATCCCAGGCCTGGGATCAGGCCAGGCCAACAGACAACCTTCTTGGTCCCCCTACTGGCTTCTGAAATCTTTCTCTGTTGGACCTTCTTTCACTTCCCTCACCAAATTTTCTTAGCCTTATTTCCTCATACTTTCCCCTCTGTCACCATCCCTTAATGGCTTTACTCTCCAAGGTTCCATTCTCGGCCTTTTCATGTGTTCGTATTAGGCAATTTAATCCTTTCTATGGTTTCAACTTCTCCTATTAGCTGTTGACTCCCAAATTATTATCTCTAACTCTGACCCTACTTGGGGGTTCAAACTCAATATGTTACTCTCTCTTTGACATCGCCATCTTGAGATTCCAGAGGCATTTCAAATCCAATATGTCTAGAACAACTCAATTTTCTCCCCCAAACTCTACCCTTCCCCATTTCTAAGTGATTGGCAGCACTCAGGCACCCAATTCAGGGCAACCAACATACATTCTCTCCCCTCGTCCTCATTCTCAACCTTCACTCCCTTCCATCTGCCATATCTGCACCACCCTTGCCCTATGTCAGGCCTCAGCTTTCTCTTTTCTTCACTGTTGTAAGAGTTTTGTACCTTGTCTTCCTATTTCCTAACTGACCTTCCAGACTGATTGGACTAAAACACAAATGTGATCTGGTGTTGCTTTAATTAGAACCCTTTAGTAGTTTCTTGATACTTTTAAGAGAAATTGAAACACCCCAACATGGCTCCAAGCCTCCCCCAGTTTCTGTAGATGCCCCCTCCTTCTCTCTCAGTATCATATCTTAAACTCCAGTCGTGCCAAACAATTTGCAATTCCCCAGCTATGCCTTGCAGTTTTATACCCTTGAGCCTTTACTTTGCTTCTTCTACTGCTGACCATATCCTCCTGCCAGCCATCACTCCTTCCTTATACACCTGGAGAATACCTTCTCACTTTCAAGAGTCAGCTGATCGTTACCTCTCCATTGAATCCTTTCCTGACTATACCCCTTACTCCTCTTACCCCAGGTGGAAGAACGTATTTCTCCTTTGTATCTCTAGAAATAGTGATAGTTGTAAATATTTATCAAATACCATGTCCCAGGTACTGAGGTGTTTTGGTTTTTTTTTTTTTTTTTGCATTGTATTAATATTTGCATTGATCTTTACATGCATTTATTCAATTAGTCCCCACAACAACCTTATGAAGTAAGTACTGTATTAGCCTGATTTTAAAGATGAGAAACTAAGGTACAGAGTGTTTACATAACTTGGCTCAAAGTCACACAAACAGTAAGTGGAAGAGACAGGCTTTAGACCTATTTGGTCTGACTCCAAAATCTGTGAGTTTAACCACTACATTTCACTGCCAATGCCTAACGTATTATAGGCATTTAATGGGTG
The DNA here is from genome assembly GCF_002201575.2 of Neomonachus schauinslandi. Classification (NCBI taxonomy): domain Eukaryota; kingdom Metazoa; phylum Chordata; class Mammalia; order Carnivora; family Phocidae; genus Neomonachus; species Neomonachus schauinslandi. Next base: position 42,684,173 of record NC_058404.1, read on the forward strand.
CTTAGTGTGTGAATTAATGAGATTAGATGCTTGGGCAAGAGTGAGATAGATGCCAAAACCTGTGAAGGAGAAGTAAATCTATGGGATGGTCAGGGTCACATAATCTACCAGGATCATTAATCTGGGCCAGGCAATTGCAAAACACAAAGTCTGCAGGTGTATCCTGAGAGACCCAAGCCAGGGATTTAGCAGGAGGTAAGGTTCAAGCTCTGGGGCAAGCCCAGAGCAAATCAGATGATTTCATGGGGTCCAAGCTAGTACCACAGCAGCTTCTTTGAAGACCTGGGACTGGCTTCTGATGGTCTCAAGGGCAGTCACCTGACCATGCGCTTGAGCAGTACAGCAAGCAGCCAGAGAACGTGTTTCCTCCCTGCGCAGTTGCCTGGGAGCCCAGGCTCTCACTCTACTGTGAGCCCATGAGAGCAGGCAGGAGTTCTTGTGTGCTTTGAACCTTTCAATCCCAGCAAATGACACATGGTCAACACCTACTAAGTGCTTGTCAAACTAACTAAATGAAAAAAACAAAAACAAATCCAGAACAGAGATCAAACCACCATGTCTTTCTCACTCCTCCTCCATAAAGCCTATTACAGTACTAGACACTTAGATGTTCCATGAATTATCGTTCCTACATATCTTTAAGTGATTAGCTTTCTCCTCACTACACCTGTAGGGAAGTTTCTCCTTCTCTTACAATCTCTTTCTATCTCCCCAACAATGAACTCAGAGTCAAAAGAGCAGCACAAATCCAACTTCATGGCTGCCAGAGGCCAATACTAAATAACACTTCCTGGTCCCAACGCAACTTATTCTAACTACTGGACCACTCTTTTCTCTCGGGTGGAAGTTGACAATAACTTTAATGGAAGAAACACAACTCCAGGATTTCTAAATAGCAATTCCCATCTTGTTTTGCCTACATGTTTTCTCTCCCCAACATCTCCCACCTCCAAAATTATTTTCTCCAGAAGTTCCTCATGTTTGGATATAGAAATCTCTATTCTTCCACTAATCTCCAAGGATTTATTAAGCATAATTTATGTATTCAGCATTGAGCTAAATTGGATAGAAGATTCTTTGGATATGAGTCTTGCTCACAAACTTCACTTGGAAGTATAAGATGAGAAAGAAGGCTTGCAAAGTTAAGTACCGTGTCTAAGGTCACATAGCTAGCATCTGTAATTGTGACTGGAAGACAGGTTTTGCTAACTTAAATCCCATTTTCTTGATGAAGGTACACTACTGTAATAACAATGAGATTCAGAGCAGAGAGACAGTAGCTGGTAGGCTTTGTGGAAGAGGTGGGGTCTTCAGCTGGATTCTGAAGATCTTTGGGTAGATCTTCAATTTGGTAGAAGGATAGGAGGACAGCATTTCATGGGGAAGGGACAGTATGAGCAAATAGACAGGATGAAAGAGACAGGAATGTACACAATATCTGTTGTGAGGGAAAAATAAGGGGATGAAAGTGAACAGCAAGCAAAGTTTGGCCAGGTACAAAAGAGTAGCCTGGGGGAAAGCAGGGTCATGCCCACTGACCCTCCTTCCTTCTGTGATGCAGCTGGTGCCACTCTTTTCTCTGTGCCTGCCCAAGGCTGAACAGATTAAGCCCTGGCACTTCCTGCACTTCCTCCTCACCCTCTCTCCCCTTCTGAATGCCAACCAATGTGCAGCCCAAACACGTTTTGCAAAGCCTAATTAACATCAACAATAGTTCAAAATAATCGCCATAATTAATGGAGAGACAAGGCTATGACTGGGAGAATTATAAATGGGAATAATCGAATGTGATTGAGTCTGGAGCAGCCTCTATTCAGGAAAGCTGGAGGGAGAACAAGTCGACTCATCCTCTGTTCCTTTCATTTCCCCTAACTGGGCTCCCCCACCACCCTGGACCCCCGTCAAGCAGCATGAATACAAGAGGCGTCAGTCTCATCAAATCAGATTCCATGCATAATGCAGGCAGTGACCTCTCCCAGTGAATTACTGTTATTAGACTTAATTATATAATAATAGTTGCACAATGGCCGGGACCCCCTCCCCTTCTCCAACAATGCCTGCACGCCCACAGTGACAACGTTCTTAGAATGGAACCACTTTTTCTTTTTTTCTTCTTTCTTCTTCCTCAAATTACATACCTTTAAAATTCCTCTCTTTATTGTTCCTGATTTCCCTGTTTATTTTCCCCCTGCTTCTTCTTTCCTTCTCTTTCTCCATCTTCTCTTTCTTTTCACCCCCCTTTTCTCTCTCCCCTTCTTTTAGTTCTCTCTTCTACATTTCCCTCCTTCCCCTTTGCAATTCTTATGTAAAGACCAGGCCTCAGGGAAATGACAGACATCTGATCATTTACTCTTACCTACCTTTATGCACTTATGCAGAAGAAAAATGTGGAGATGATGTCCTCCGTGGGGCTTGCTTTCTTTTTGGCACAACTTTAGCAGATACCCTACTGCTTTTTTAAAAATTTTTTATTGTTATCTTAATCACCATATATTACATCATTGTTTTTGATGTAGTGTTCCATGATTCATTGTTTGTGTAACACACTCAGTGCTCCATGCAGAGCATGCCCTCTTTAATACCCATCACCAGGCTAACACACCCTCCTTTGCCACCCAGAACCCTCAGTTTGTTTTTCAGAGTCCATAGTCTCTCATGGTTCGTCTCCCCTCCGATTCCCCCCCTTCGTTCTTCCCCTCCTGCTATCTTCTTCTTCTTCTTTTTTTAACATATATTGTATTATTTGTATTAGAGGTACAGATCTGTGATTCAACAGTCTTGTAAAATTGACAGCGCTCACCATAGCACATACCTTCCCCAATGTCTATCACCCAGCCACCCCATCCCTCCCACCCCCACTCCTCCAGCAACCCTCAGTTTGTTTCATGAGATTAAGAATTCCTCATATCAGTGAGGTCATATGATACATGTCTTTCTCTGATTGACTTATTTCGCTCAGCATAACACCCTCCAGTTCCATCCACGTCGTTGCAAATGGCAAGATCTCATTCCTTTTGATGGCTGCATAATATTCCATTGTATATATATACCACCTCTTCTTTATCCATTCATCTGTCGATGAACACCTTGGCTCTTTCCACAGTTTGGCTATTGCAGACATTGCTGCTATAAACATCAGGGTGCACATACCCCTTCAGATCCCTACATTTGTATCTTTGGGGTAAATACCCAGTAGTGCAATTGCTGGATCATAGGGTAGCTCTATTTTCAACTTCTTGAGGAACTTCCATACTGTTTTCCAGAGTGGTCGCACCAGCTTGCATTCCCAACAGTGTAGGAGGGTTCCCCTTTCTCCGCATCCCCACAACATCTGTCGTTTCCTGACTTGTTAATTTTAGCCATTCTGACTGGTGTGAGGTGGTATCTCATTGAGGTTTTGATTTGGATTTACCTGATGCCGAGCGATGTTGAGCACTTTTTCATGTGTCTGTTGGCCATTTGGATGTCTTCTTTGGAAAAATGTCTGTTCATGTCTTCTGCCCATTTCTTGATTGGATCATTTTTTCTTTGGGTGTTGAGTATGATAAGTTCTTTATAGATTTTGGATACTAGCCCTTTATCTGATATGTCATTTGCAAATATCTTCTCCCGTTCTGTCAGTTGTCTTTTGGTTTTGTTGACTGTTTCTTTTGCTGTGCAAAAGCTTTTTATCTTGATGAGGTCCAAATAGTTCATTTTTGCCCTTGCTTCCCTTGCCTTTGGCGATGTTTCTAGGAAGAAGTTGCTGCAGCTGAGGTCGATGAGGTTGGTGCCTGTGTTCTCCATTAGGATTTTGATGGACTCCTGTCTCACATTGAGGTCTTTCAACCATTTGGAGTCTATTTTTGTGTGTGGTGTAAGGAAATGGTCCAGTTTCATTCTTCTGCATGTGGCTGTCCAATTTTTCCAACACCATTTGTTGAAGAGACTGTCTTTTTTCCAGTGGACCTTCTTTCCTGCTTTGTCAAATATAAGTTGACCATAAAGTTGAGGGTCCATTTCTGGGCTCTCTATTCTGTTCCATTGATCTCTGTGTCTGTTTTTGTGCCAGTACCATACTGGCTTGATGATGACAGCTTTGTAATAGAGCTGGAAGTCCGGAACTGTGATGCCGCCAGCTTTGCTTTTCTTTTTCAACATTCCTCTGGCTATGCGGGGTCTTTTCTGGTTCCATACAAATTTTAGGATGATTTGTTCCATTTCTTTGAAAAAAGTGGATGGTATTTTGATGGGGATTGCATTGAATGTGTAGATTGCTCTAGGTAGCATTGACATCTTCACAATATTTGTTCTTCCAATCCATGAGCATGGAATGTTTTTCCATTTCACTTTGTCTTCCTCAATTTCTTTCATGAGTATTTTATAGGTTTCTGAGTACAGATCCTTTGCCTCTTTGGTTAGATTTATTCCTAGGTATCTTACGGTTTTGGGTGCAATTGTAAATGGGATTGACTCCTTAATTTCTCTTTCTTCTGTCTTGCTGTTGGTGTATGGGAATGTCACTGATTTCTGTGCATTGATTTTCTATCCTGCCACTTTACTGAATTCCTGTATAAGTTCTAGCAGTTTGGGGGTGGAGTCTTTGGGGTTTTCCACATAAAGTATCATATCATCTGCAAAGAGTGAGGGTTTGACTTCTTCTTTGCCAATTTGGATGCTTTTTATTTCTTTTTGTTTTCTGATTGCTGTAGCTAGGACTTCTAATACTATGTTGAATACCAGTGCTGATAGTGGACATTCCTGCCGCATTCCTGACCTTAGGGGGAAAGCTCTCAGTTCTTCCCCATTGAGAATGATATTTGCTGTAGGTTTTTCATAGATGGCTTTTATGATATTGAGGTATATACCCTCTATGCTTATACTCTGAAGAGTTTTGATCAAGAAAGGATGCTGTACTTTGTCAAATGCTTTTTCTGCATCTATTGAGAGGATCATATGATTCTTGTTCTTTCTTTTGTTAATGTATTGTATCACGTTGATTGATTTGCAGATGTTGAACCAACCTTGCAGCCCAGGGATGAATCCTACTTGGTCGTGCTGAATAATCCTTTTAATGTACTGTTGGATCCTATTGGCTAGTATTTTGGTGAGAATTTTTGCATCCATGTTCATCAAGGATATTGGTCTGTAATTCTCCTTTTTGATGGGGTCTTTGTCTGGTTTGGGGATCAAGATAATGGTGGCCTCATAAAACGAATTTGGAAGTTTTCCTTCCAATTCTCTTTTTCGGAACAGTTTCAGAAGAATAGGTATTAATTCTTCTTGAAATGTTTGGTAGAATTCCCCTGGGAAGCCATCTGGCCCGGGGCTTTTGTTTGTTGGGAGATTTTTGATGATTGCTTCCATTTCCTTAGTGGTTATAGGTCTGTTCAGGCTTTCTATTTCATCCTGGTTCAGTTTCGGTATCTAATTTGCTGGCATAGAGTTGCTCAAAATACGTTCTTATAATTGTTTGTATTTCTTTGGTGTTGGTTGGGATTTCTCCTCTTTCATTCATGATTTTGATTTGGGTCATTTCTCTTTTCTTTTTGATAAGTCTGGCCAGGGGTTTATCAATCTTGTGAATTCTTTCAAAGAACCAGCTCCTAGTTTTATTGATCTGTTCTACTGTTCTTTTGGTTTCTATTTCATTGATTTCTGCTTGGATCTTTATTATTTCTCTTCTCCTGCTGGGTTTAGGCTTTATTTGCTGTTCTTTCTCCAGCTCCTTTAGATTTAGGGTTAGGTGTGTATTTGAGACCTTTCTTGTTTCTTGAGAAAGGCTTGTATTGCTATATACTTTCCTCTCAGGACTGCCTTTGCTGCATCCCAAAGATTTTTTTTTTTAAAGATTTTATTTATTTATTTGACAGAGAGAGACACAGCGAGAGCAGGAACAAGCAGGGGGAGTGGGAGAGGGAGAAGCAGGCCTCCTGCGGAGCAGGGAGCCCAATGTGGGACTCGATCCCAGCACCCTGGGATCATGACCTGAGCCGAAGGCAGACGCTTAATAACTGAGCCACCCAGGCGCCCCATCCCAAAGATTTTGACAGTTGTGTTTTCATTTTCATTGGTTTCCATGAATTTTTTTTAATCTTCTTTAATTTCCTGGTTGACCCATTCATTCTTTAGTAGGATGCTCTTTAGCCTCCATGTATTTGAGTTCTTTCCGACTTTCTTCTTGTGATTGAGTTCTAGTTTCAAAGCATTGTAGTCTGAAAATAGGCAGGGAATGATCCCAGTCTTTTGGTACCGGTTGAGACCTGATTTGTGACCTAGGATGTGATCTATTCTGGAGAATGTTCCATGGGCACTAGAGAAGAATGTGTATTCTGTTGCTTTGGGATGGAATGTTCTGAATATATCTGTCAAGTCCATTTGGTCCCGTATGTCATTTAACGTCTTTATTTCCTTGTTGATCTTTTGCTTAGATGATCTGTCCATTTCAGTGAGGGGGATGTTAAAGTCCCCCACTATTATTGTATTGTTGATGTGTTTCTTTGTTTTTGTTACTAATTGGCTTATATAATTGGCTGCTCCCATGTTAGGGGCATAGATATTTACAATTGTTAGATCTTCGTGTTGGATAGACCCTTTAAGTAGGATATAGTGTCCTTCCTCATCTCTTATTACAGTCTTTGGTTTAAAATCTAATTTGTCTGATATAAGGATTGCCACCCCAGCTTTCTTTTGGTGTCCATTAGCATGGTAAATGGTTTTCCACCCCTCACTTTCAATCTGGGGGTGTCTTTGGGTCTAAAATGAGTCTCTTGCAGACAGCATATCGATGGGTCTTGTTTTTTTATCCAATCTGATAGCCTGTGTCTTTTGATTGGGGCGTGGAGCCCATTTACATTCAGGGTAACTATTGAAAGATAGGAATTTAGTGCCATTGTATTGCCTGTAAGGTGACTGTTACTGTATATTGTCTGTGTTCCTTTCTGGTCTACATTGCTTTTAGGGTCTCTCTTTGCTTAGAGGACCCCTTTCAGTATTTCTTGTAGGGCTGGTTTCGTGTTTGCCAATTCCTTTAGTTTTTGTTTGTCCTGGAAGCTTTTTATCTCTCCTTCTATTTTCAATGACAGCCTAGCTGGATATAGTATTCTTGGCTGCATATTTTTCTCATTTAGTGCTCTGAAGATATCCTGCCAGTCCTTTCTGGCCTGCCAGGTCTCTGTGGATAGGTCTGTTGCCAATCTAATGTTCCTACCATTGTAGGTTACAGATCTGTTGTCCCGAGCTGCTTTCAGGATTTTCTCTTTGTCTCTGAGACTCATAAGTTTTACTATTAGATGTCGGGGTGTTGACCTATTTTTATTGATTTTGAGAGGGGTTCTCTGTGCCTCCTGAATTTTGATGCTTGTTTCCTTCCCCAAATTAGGGAAGTTCTCTGCTATAATTTGCTCCAATATACCTTTGGCCCCTCTCTCTCTTTCTTCTTCTGGGATCCCAATTATTCTAATGTTGTTTCGTCTTATGGTATTGCTTCTCTCTCGAATTCTGCCCTCGTGATCCAGTAGTTGTTTATCTCTCTTTTTCTCAGCTTCTTTATTTTCCATCATTTGGTCTTCTATATCACTGATTCTCTCTTCTGCCTCATTTATCCTAGCAGTTAGAACCCCCATTTTTGATTGCACCTCATTAATAGCCGTTTTGATTTTGACTTGTTTAGATTTTAGTTCTTTTATTTCTCCAGAAAGAGTTTCTCTAATAACTTCCATGCTTTTTTCAAGCCCAGCTAGTATCTTTAAAATCATCATTCTGAACTCTAGTTCCGACATCATACTAATGTCCATATTGAGTAGGTCCCTGGCAGTCAGTATTGCCTCTTGTTCTTTTTGTTGAGGTGATTTTTTCTGCCTTGTCATTTTGTCCAGAGGAGAACAGATGAATGAGAGAACAAAATGCTAACAAGGTAACAATGACCCCAGAAAATATACTCTAAACAAATCAGAAAAGACCTGCAACTGGGGGAAAAGAAAGGGAAAGAAAGAAAAAAGAAAACAGAAAAGAAAAAGGAAAAGAAAAAGATAAAAACAAACAAAAACAGAACAAAACAAAACAAAAAAAACAAATATGATCAAATATGATCAGGCTGGTGCATAGATCAGTGCCACACACTAGATTTTGGGTGTATTTTGGTCTGTTAGAAGAAAGTGCCTCCCAAAATTTTAAAGAAAGAAAAACTTATATATGTGCAAAAATAAGGGTTAATACGATGAAGGGATGGAATATGACTGTAAAGATGAAAATTATTAAAAAATTTATAAAAGGAATTGATAAGAAGTTATTTGAAAAAAGAAAGAAGAGAATTTAAAAAAAAGAAGAAGAAAAAAGGGAGAGAATGTGATCAGGCAGGAGACTAGAACAAAGCCATACACTAGAGATTTAGGGTATATTTTCATCTGTTAGAAGAAACTGTATCTCAAAATTTTAAAAGAGAGAACAACTTATATATATATGCAAAAATAAGGGTAACTACTATGAAGGGATAGAATATGACTCTAAAAATGAAAAATAAAAATGTTTTTTTTTAAAAAGGGATTGATAAGATGTTGGTTGAAAAAGGGAAAAAGAAAAATTAAAAAAAAATTAACTTTGAAAGACTAAAGAATCATGGGAAAAAAGCCATGAATTCTATGTTCAGTATTTCCCTAGCGCTGGAGTTCTGCCATTCCCATTGATCGGTAAACTTGGTCTTGGCTGGCTATTCTTGCTGATCTTCTGGGGGCAGGGTCTGTTGCCGTGGTTCCCAAATGTCTTTGCCAGAGGCGGAATTGCCCCGCCCTTGCCCCTCCGGGCTAAGTAATCTAGCAGAGTTTGCTCTCGGGAGCTTTTGTTCCCTGCAAGCTTTCCGTACAGCTTTGGAGGACTATGGAAACGGCGGTGCTAGCAGAAGTGGAAACGGTGGCCTCCCAATCTCTGCCATGGAGGAGCCAAGAGCTTGGGACCCCACTCCTCAGTAAGCCCCCAGAGTAAAGCAGTCAGTCACTCCCGTCTCCCCGGTCTCCAGCCGCACTCCGTGCTCACCTGGCCTGTGACCGCGCGTTTCTATCTCTGGCACCCAACCCCGTGTGGAGTCTCCAAACCCAGCAGATCCCTGCGGTGCGGTCCCGCGCGGCTCCTCCCAGGGGAGGAAGGTGAGTCTCCCCGGATCTGCCACTTGTTGGGTCCGTGCTGGAGGAGCAGTGGCCCGACTGTGCCGTGGATCACGGTTTATGGCAACCCCGAGCTGAGAGCCCACTCCTCTACTCCGTCTCTGCAGCCGGCTTCCTTGCTCTGATACCTGGGAGCTCTGCTGCACTCAGGCACTCCCAGTCTTTCTGTGACTCCGAGGGTCCTAAGACCACACTGTCCCTTGAGGTTTCCACCCCCCACTTAGCCACTGGAGTGAAGTCCCTCAGCGGAGACGACTTCTAAAAGTTCTGATTTTGTGCTCAGCTGCTCTATCACTTGCCAGAAGCGGCAGACTGAGGCCCCCTCCCCCACGGTCTATCCTCCCTAATATCACCTCGGATTCACTTCTCCGTACATCCTACCTTCCAGAAAGTGGTTGCTTTTCTGTTCAGAGAGTTGTTGCTATTCTTTTCTCCGATCTCCTGTTGAGTTCGTAGGTGTTCAGAATGGTTTGATCCCTATCCAGCTGAATTCCTGAGAGGAGACGAAATCCAGGTCTCCTACTCCTCCGCCATCTTGCTCCGACCCCCCCCCCCAATACCCTACTGCTTTTAAACTCTTAACAGAACATCGCCTGGTTTTCGTAAGATGATCCTTCCTTCTTTCCTTCCTTCCTTCCTTCCTCCCTTCCTTCCTTCCTTCCTTCCTTCTTTCTTCCTTCTTCTTTCCTTCCTTCCTTTTGTCCTATCAGCTAAATCCCTAAAATATACCAGGCACACCTAAGTATGAAAATACAAAACCATGAAGCTAAAGCAAGTCTACTTCATCTCTGAACTTACTATCTCTTTGTTTAATTGGCTTCTTTTCCTGCTCAATCATTCGGTAAGTGGTTCTGACATCTTAGGTTGGCCTCGCATGTTGAGGTCTTTTTTTGTCTTCTTGCTGTTTCCCATATGGAAATTGTCAACTGGCTAGGCTATAGTATTTTTCTCCATTAGAAATCCTCCTAATATCCATACCCTGTCCAGCCCCACTTCCATTAACTAAGCCTATCTCTATTCCATCAAGAGGTTTCTGGAGACCACAGGCCCAAATGGCAGCATTGTCTAGATGGCCAAAGCCAAGAGCTGAGTTCTAGACTCCAATAGGGTGAGGGGTTTTTTGGGGTTTGTTTGTTTGTTTGTTTGTTCTTGTTTTGTGACAAATGCAGCTAAGCTGAATAATAGTTTCTGCCTCTGTTCCTTACTTGGAAGGAAAATCTAGAAAACTGTAGTTGTCATTATGCAAAGCCAAATGGCATAATCTTAAATGCAATCTATTCCAGTCTACAGCAATAACAGAGAAAATGTGGATTATAATCTGGTCCCACCTTTGTACCTGTACCCAGATATGCCCTGAGGACTTAAGGACACTCTCATAAGGAGTCAGAGGGCAGCAATTGGGAGGGCAGAAGGGATCAAATAGAAAAAGTCAGAGTGAAGGGCCCAATTTTCACTTTTATGTAAAGGGTAGTACCAGAGGAACAGAGGGAACAGAGAGAAAGGGGGGTGAAATTTGAACAATACAAGGGTTAATCTATGTGACCATGTTGGCACTTCATTAAGATGAATAAAAGCTTGGAGTTTGGAGCTTTCCTAGCAGGAAGGATGATTTATTTCCCCTTTCATTTATATATGCAACCCAAAGGTCAGTAAGATTTTTGGAATTCATATTACATACAGGCCTAGATATTTCAGCAATGATCTTCAAACACCATACCTCTGCTAGCACACATTTGTAAGAGGCAACATGCAACTATAAAAAGAGCACTGGATTGAGAATCCAAAGATTTGGCTTCCTGACACTGCCATGTATTAGCTGTGTGACCTTGAGCAAGACACATGCTGGTTCTGTGCCTTGGGATTCTCCCTGTAAGATGAAGATTAAAATAACATATAAAATTATATTCATATTTATATCTATAATTTGCTTGATGGACAGGTTTGTTGTGAGGATCAAAAAATATGTGATAAGGAGTTTTGTACACTGTTAATTATTATTCACTTTGGTTATCATTTTATATCCCCCACAGAGCTCAGCTGTTCAAGAGCTACTGGGCACATATTAAGTGTGTGGTAAATATATGTGGGCCAAATGATATCTGCTTCTCTCATGTCAGATAGAAGAGAATGATTATGGCTTAAGTAGCTAATCATATGAAGGTTATATCACATCCCCTCCCAAAAAGGCATGGCCCTAAAAAAAACCAGTGTAAAATATAACATGAAGATGATGGCCAGGCACAACACTGCCTGTAGCAATTCCAAATGTAACCTATCCCATTAGCTGTAATTCCCTCCCTCCGTATCAACAGGCACAATACTTTGCACTTTTGAATGCTCATGTCCCAGTTTGTTTTAGCTCTTGGAAGGCACACAGTTCACTCTGCAGGGTTTTAGTCTCCTGCGTACACCTGAAATGTGCACTCTACAAAGCAGGATGACCGAACCTTGCTCATCTTTGGACTGACTCTATGTCTGGGCTGGTGTTGGCCCAGCACAGGGACCCAGGTCATAAGTGTTGCATTGAGTTACATAAAAGTCATCTTAGCAATAATGTTTGCTAAGCAAGCTATAAGGACGGGTTGAGATTCCTCCTCCTTCCCTTGTGAATTGGAGCAGTTATCGTTCCATGCAAATATGGGCCAGGCACAGGGAGCTCAGGCATGGGCATCTGTAACTCTTTTTCATAGTGTGTGTATTCCCACCTCTGGGAAGTCAGAGGGCTGGTTACCCCTTCATCAGTGCCTTCGCTGCACCCTACTCCCCTTTCAATCTAGGGCTGACACACACACCCCTCCTTAGACTGTGGCGGCTTGAGGGCTGGGGATGGGACTGTTTCATCCCAGAGCCCAGCAGTCCAGTCCACTGCTTCCAGACAGGGTTCATAGCTGCACACACCTCTAGGCTAATGTATACCTTCAAGGCTCAGGGGTTATTTGAAAGTTGCTTAAAATCCTCTTGTCTCCAACATCTCCCCAGAACTACCTGACAGACATTTGTAATGACCCATTCCTTTAGAAAAAGCCTTGTCTCTCCCTTTACTCCAGAAGGGAATGGAGTAGAAAACAGGAAGGTAGCAAGGAGGGAATCAGGAATTGTTGAACTCCTGATATATGCTGGGCACTCAACTATTTTATGAAATCTCATCAAAGTCTCATAACAAATCCGAGGGGGCTGTTGTTATCTCCATTCTACAGCTGAGATAACTGAGATCAGAACGGTCACATGGCTGGAAAATAGTGTAATCAGTACTGGAGGATACCAGAGTTCCTGCTCTTTGTGCCATCCCTATGGATGCCCTGCATGGAAGGCTCCGAGCTCTCCCAGGGCAGGGCCGTGGTGCCCGACCCCATGCTGGAAGAAGTGCATCAGCAGAGCATGGTTGCTCCATCCAGCCAGAAGCCCACCCAATATTCACCCTGGAACATTCTCCTATAAGAACCCACATTCAGCTCTAATTGTCTCTCAGAATTTTAAATTGTTGATATACTTTTTTTCTCCACTAGAAATAAACTGAGTTCCTGATGGGAATGAAATAAAGAATTGAGAAATGTTAAGTGCTTTAAAATACACTATTTATTATGCCATGAGTTGTATTTTGTTACTGAGAGTCTTCTGTCATTATGTGATTTTGGAGAGGGTTGGGTTCTTTGTACATGTGTTTTTCCCCCCCTGTTCCCCAGGGAGTTTGTAGTACTTAAAACTGTGTTGTATAATAGATAGTATAATCACCGTAAATTAAATGTGCCTCTGCCGAGTTGTGTTTTATGTTAATTCCATTGTGTGGTGGCAGCTGCTTGGGAAGGAAGCTATAGATCGGCAGGGGACGTGGGCTTCCAGCTCGGCCAAGTGCACACAGCCACAGGTTCTGTGACACAAATGATGTGTTGGGCCAGGAGGGAGCTAGTGCTTTGAAGGGGTGGGATAGTGTGCCTTGAGCTAGGCTGAGAAAAATTAACACCAATTCCCAGGACAATAGCTGAGAAGATCTTTCAGAAAGTTATCTTGGTCTAGCCAAGCCCAGACCCAGGATTCTGAGAGCAAAGTGACTTCCCCAGTGTGTGACACTACCCATTCCCCCCAGCTACCCTAAAGCCTGTGAATTTGTTTAGGGAACTGTAAAAAAAATCCATTAAGGACACAGCCTCTCTCTGTTAGATGGCCTTGGAGTGGAGAGAGCAGCAGAAGCTAAGAGGAAACAAGATTAAGAGATCAAAGAAGGGTGCACACAAACCCAGCACCAGGTGGGAAGGAGAAATGGACTAGACTAGAGGCTCAGCCAGCCAGGGACCCCAGGCGATGCTCAGAGTGCTGGGCCACAGGACACTAAAAACACTAGTGTCTCCACTATATTCTGCAGGGCAGAAGCCTAGTCCTGTTTGAACTGAAGGAGCTCAATCTGCAATTTACCAGCCAACATGCTGATAAATATTTTCCTATTTAGTCCTCCCTTATCCATAGGATGTCAAATTATTAGCCTGTTCTATAGGCAGAGAAGCTGAGTGTGGGGGAGATTAACTTGGCAAAGCCATATAACTAATAATTGGCTATTTCCAAACCACATCTGCATGTTACCTCCAGTGGGAAGTCAAATTAGGTGGGAGGGCAAGATGAAAGAAGGCCTTTAGCAAGCAGAGGAAGAGAAAGAGAAAGGTAATCAGAGCACAGATTCCTGAGTGCTAGAGTCATGTGACAAAGGCAGTCCCTTCCATGACGTCACAGGAGCGTGGGTGCTGGAGAGATGTGCATGATACACCATAGCTGAAAATGGGGGCACGAGTAGCAAAACCCTGTGTATGTGCATGTGTTAGTCACCTCGGCCGCCATAACAGAATATTACAGACTGACTTAAACAACAGACATTTATTTTCTCACGGTTCTGGAGGCTGGAAGTCCCAGATGAAGGTGCTGGCTTTTTCGGTTCTTGGCAAGACTTCTCTTCCTGGCTTGTAGATGGTGGTCCTGGTCGCCTTCTTGCTCTGTCATTGCCAGAGTAAGAGGGAGCTCTCACATGTCCTTTCTTACAAGGTCACAAATCCTATGGCATCAGGGCCTGCCCTTATGACCTTTTTGACATAATTACCTCCATAGAGGCCCATCTCCAAATATAGTCACATTGGCAGTTAGACTTTCAACATATGAAGAGGGGGAAGGAGGCACAAATATTCAGTCCATAACAGTGTGGTTTTTAAAATTTTTTAATTTAAATTTAATTTAGTTAAAATATAGTGTAGTATTAGTTTCAGGGGTAGAAATTTAGTGATTCATCAGTTGCATATAATACCCAGTGCTCATTACATCACGTGCCCTCCTTAATGCCCATCACCCAGTTACCCCATCCCCCCACCTCCTCCCCTCCAGCCACCCTCCGTTTGTACCCTATAGCTAAGAGTCTTCTACGGTTTGCCTCCCTCTCTGTGTTTATCTTATTTTATTTTTCCTTCCCTTCCCCTATGTTCATCTGTTTTGTTTCTTAAATTCGATGTGGTTTTATTTTTATAAAAAAAATGTGTATGTATGATACATTACATATATTTATATATATTCATATATATATATCTACCCTTGGAAAGATAGACATATTCATATATATTCACATATATATATTTACCCTTGGAAATATTTATATATATTCATATATATTTTTATATTCATATATATTTATATTCATATGTATATATTTACCCTTGGAAAGATAGACAATGAGATATATGGAGAAATATTATAAATATTTCTTCGTTTTGCTTATGAGTATTATCCCATTTATCTGCAGCAAGTACATTTTAGTGGTCTATTAAAGAACAAAGTTGAAAATAACTCGCGCCCTTTGAGTCTGGGGTGCTGTGCCTGGCAAAGGCTGCGTGGGCAGTGCCTGCACTTACCCCACCCGCTGTGCCCACCGGCTGCTCCAGCAGCGCCTTGGAGGTACCTGGGGTGGGAAGGAACAGAGCGGGGGTCCTCGAAACCGCCCAACGCCCCAAGTCTATCCCAGAATGCCCGCCTGCTCCCGCAGCTTGTCCCGTACATTTGGGGGCCGTTCTTCCTTCCCTGTCTTTCTCAGACCTTGACGCCACGCTGAGACCAGGGGCAGGTGCCCAACGGGCAGGCCTGCGACAAGCAACAGGCTGCCGGGGAATTGATATGCAAGAAAGAGCAGTAACAGCCTTTGTACCAGAGCCTCACGAAAGCAGTTCTCTGCAGTTGATATAAAAAGGTGTCAGTTCTGGTTTAAGTACTGTATTACCAGCAAAGATTTATCTGCCTCAAAGCCGGGCCTCACGCCACCAAGGGAATAAACAGCTCTTCTGCTTATCTATTTCACAGAGCACAATATTTCTCCGGTCGCCTCTGCCTCCAAAAGGACTTTTTCTTTGCCTTCCCCAGTTCATCTCCAGCAATTTGAAAACACAAATTACTCATACCCAATGATGATGAGAGATGCCCCCGGTTCACAGCGCTCTCTCCTAGTCTCCTAGTCTCTGAGGAGGCCACACAAAGAGAACAAAGATGAGAAGGGATCTTTTAAAACTGGGAGCAAGTGGGAATGTCAAATTTTGATATTGAGAAACTAAAGGATATAGAGGGGCAAGAGAAACTCCTTTGCCCTAAAAAGTTGGTAAAAGATTGCTGGCTTAGGGGGGGACATCTTTTGGAATTGTCTGACAATTGCAACTAGTGGTATTCCTAGGAACTTTTTTTTTTTTTAATATACATCAATTTTAAAAGATTTTATTTATTTATTTGACAGAGAGAGAGTATGCGCAAAAGAGAGAGCATGAGTAGTCTACGGCCATACCACCCTGAACGTGCCCCATCTCGTCTGATCTCGGAAGCTAAGCAGGGTCAGGCCTGGTTAGTACTTGGGTGGGAGAAAGCATGAGTAGGGGGAGGGGCAGAAGGAGAGGGAGAAGTAGACTCTGCTGAGCAGGGAGCCAGATGTGGGGTTCAATCCCAGGGGCCCAAGATCATAACCCGAGCTGAAGGCAGACGCTTAACCGACTGAGCCACCCAGGCGCCCCTTCCTAGTATCTTTTATAGCATCCCAGACATGTGGGTATCCTGGTACACCAGGATGTGATGCTATGGCAGCCTGGCATTCTAGATGCCAGAGCCTGGCAGAGAGGAGGAGAGGGTCCCATGAGGGTTTCTCAGCTAGCGTATCCTGGCATCAGGATAGAGCTCTGGGGACATTTGCCACCCAATGGCCATGGAAGTCTCTTCCCAGTGGGGTCATACCCACTCAAAGTCACAAAGCTACAGTTTCTTCTTCCATAAAATGAAGGTGCTAAGAATATCTCCTCTATCTCATATGGGTTGTTGTGAGGATCAAAGACTATAAAATATCAGAGTTTAATGTCACAGATATGTGCATATGTGTGTGCTTGTATAGCAGATCTTCTCACTGATGCTTGAAACTTTAACAGGGAAAAACGTCTTTCATTCTACAAGTAGTAGCAGATTTAATTGACAAGTGTTCCTAGGAGATGTAATAAGGGGCTTAAATTCATGCTCAGGTGTAAATGACGAAGATCAGATCCTTTCCTAGAGCCCTGTGCTGGCTGATGGGAGGGCGAAGAGAGACAAGATTTCAGGAGAGAGTACCAGAATGGCAGGTGAGAGAAGGACATCTGAAGACAAAATTTCCTGCCTGCCGACTTTGCTTTATTCTAGCCTGACCGGTTCTCAGATTTTCCAAACCACATTAACCAGGCACAGGGCACTAGACAAGCTGGGGGAGGGAGTGTGTGCTGTAAACCCTCCAGTGCCCACCCCACGCACAACTAACTTTAAAGGAAAAGTGGTCCCAACTGTTCCATTTCTATATATGCTGTAATGGCTTTTGCTGTGTGCTTTATTAGTACAAACAGCCCTGTCACAGCAGCCATGGCCGGCCAGCCTGGGGACAGTGTGCGAGCTGAATATAGCCACACAAAGGCAGAGTGGGACCTCTCGGGTGCTGTTAGCCTGCCCTGCAAGAACTCTGACCCCCCTGGGTGAATACATAAAGGTGGGCCAAGCCCCAGGGTTCCTGTTGGGCTACTGAGTGACTTCCATTGCTGCCTCACATTCCAGAATGTTCTTGCCAGGAGTACAAATGTCCACATTCCTGTTAGGACTCAGGCCCTGGCAGCACCTTTCCCAGAAACTTGGGTAGGACCCAAACCCCACATCAAGGCAGCACCTCATCTTGAGTACCAAAATTGTATCATTAATGCTACTTAGAAAAAATGCCCATTTATTCTCCTAAGTTCCCTTATTGCTAGAACATTCCATGGCTTATGATTATAGAAATTGGTAGGGTTTTTCTCCAGGATTCTGACCTCAGAGAATATCAGTGCATGTGACCTTTACTGGGGGAAAAATAGCTTGGTTGGGCCATCTTCTGACCTAACTTTCATTTATAAGCTTCCTTCCAAATACTATCTTGTTTCTGAGGCAGGCTTTGGAAAAACTAGGCATCTTCCCTGGACCCACTGATCTGAATGGCACTTGAAGCATCAGTGGAGATTTTTGTGTACATGTTGGGAATGGGGGGGAAGAATGACTGTGGCAGGGGAGGCATTGCCTAACCAGGTATAGCTGTCTATATTAAACAATGTGCTCATTCTCTGATCCAACTTATTGAAATCTATGATGTGCTGACACTGTGCTAAGTACTGGGCATATAGAAGTTAGCAGTTTCAGGGACCCTGTGGGGTGTAATCATTTGGGCTTCCAACTCTTGGTTTGGGCTTGGGTCATGATCTCAGGGTCAGGAGATCGAGCCCTGAGTCAGGCTTTGCACTCAGTGTGGAGTCTGCTTGAGATTCTCTCTCTCTCTCTCTCTGCCCCTCCCCCATCAAATAAATAAATAAATCTTAAAAAAAATAAAGAAGTTAGCAGTTTCCTTCAAAAAAACAAAATCAAAGACAAAAGGCATTGCACAAGAACTGTAAAAAGTACAATGGAGCCATACTAAAAGGATGTCCAGAGTACAGTGGAGATACAAAGGACGATGAACAAGCTTGCCCCCCACCACCCAGGTCAGGTCTCCAATAAAAATGTCAGCAGATAACCAAAAAAAAAAAAAAAGTACCAAACTCCAGACTTAGAGAACAGCATTACAAGAGGCCCAGAGGCATAATACTATATGTTGAGATTTGGGAATGAACGTAGTTGGAATTGAGAGGGAGAACATGGCAGACAGGTGTGGGCTAGAGTGGGGTGGTATGGAGTGCCGGTAGTGGGATGGGTAATTAGGGTAATTAGGAGTTGTTGTTTAAGGGTGTGGTAATTATGGCAGCCTTATTGGTTGACAATCCAACAGTCATCCCTCTTCTCCATTTCTTCTTCACTAACATTATAGAGCTACCATGTGATTTAGGCAAGGCTGAGGGAATCACAGTTTCCCATTCCCCTTGCCAATGAATGGTTTGGACAAGGCGCATAATGTGATCCTATCCAATGAGACATGAATTCTCCTGGAGGCCCACTGGAATGGATTTTTATGGCTTTTTAAAAGAGATGTTCTAAGAGGAACAGTTCCTTTTCCTGCCTTTTGAAATTTCATATTCACACATCATCTGGAACGGCTGTGGTTATCTTGGGACCCAAAAGGGACCGGTCCAAAAAACCAAGCCAATACCCTGAAAATGGGGGGGGGGGAATGCACAAATGGAAAGAACCTGGCCTCTTGATGCCACTGAATCAACCAAACCCAGAACTACCTTGTCCACACACTTATCAGTGCATAAGATAACAAAATGTCATTGCTTTTTAAGCTATTTTTAGTTTAGCCTCGTATTATCTGCAGCCAAAACCATCCTGATAGACAAAAAGAGGAAAAGAGTGTGATGGGTTCAGCTGGGCATGAGGATTTTTAATTTTGTTGTTGTTTTTTTTTTTTAATAGTTAGGAATAGGTATACATAGTGAGCAGCTATTAATGAAGAACTGGTGCTCAAGATAGAATAGACCTGAGAGCATCTATAAAGAGGTAATGTTTGAAACCACAGATGGCAAAAAGGTGATGCAGCCAACACATTGCATTGAATGCCACTAAGAGAACAACACTGCTTAATACAGCATGGGGGTTGAAGAGGAGCTATTGGTCGGCCAAAGGTTGGTGGCCATTGGTCATCTTTTGGGGAGTAGTTTTCATGGAGTAATGCAGGGTGTATACATCATGTTTCAATCAATAAGGAGTAGGATCAGTGGTAGAGAGAAAATGGTGTAGTTGGTGAGAGGATATCTTTTATTTTCAAAAGCCTGATGGTGAATGAAGAGTGAAGTAAAATGGTGTTTTAAGAGAACAGTTGTTCTGAGGAAAAAGATTTTAAGGATGAAGTGGTCTAAGCATGTGTGTAGACAGGGAAAGGGTTGGAGATGCTGAGAATAAAGGGGAAGTGGGGCTCCACCCACCCAGCTCTGTGGTAGGAGTGTATGTGCTGCCAAAGCGAGCACGCTCTGTGGTAGGAGTGTAACAGATGGAGCAGAGGAGGAAGGACAGCTCCTCCAAGCTGAAGGAAAGAACATGGAAAAAGACTTTGAGAAGGTGAGGAAAGGGGTCCCACTGTACAGCTCTTTATAGTTCAGGAAGCATGTTTGTCTACATTACCACATTCGGTAGCACCCAAACTCTGCAAATTGGGTGCTATTGTAATCTCCATTTAAGATGAGAAGAACCTGAGGTTTGGGAAGGTCCAAACCAGGAAATTACAGTGCTCCAGTGGAGCCAAGCTCTGCCTGACCTCAAATCCTGTGCCCTTTCTTCATATCAGGTTGGGCCAGTTGATTCCTTCCTGGGAACACAGAGTAGAGAAGAGCAGTGGTTCCTATCTGGCTGCCCATGAGAATCCCTGTGCAACTTTAAAAGGCACAAAATACTAGACTCTGCCCCTTTGATATTCTGATTCTGTTGGCTTGGGGTAAGGACTACAAATCTGCACTGTTAAAAGGACCTTACATTTGGGAGCCACTGGTCTAGAGAATTAATGAACATTGATTCCTAGGATATTCTGACTATGCTGCCTTAGCTCCACATAGTGTTCTGTGCATATGAATTTCTCTGATAGCTGTGGAAAAATAGAAGAAAGCTGGAAGGAAGGAAAGAAGCAGAAAGAGAAGGAAGCAGGAATATTCCTCCTTTATCTCACCCATCTCCACTATTCCAGTGCCCCAGGAACCCATATGTCCTCATCTCTGAGCTTTAACTTTAGAAATTGACTATATTCCAGTTCCAAATCCAATTTGTCTTGTCTTCTGAGAACAGATGTTCTTCCTCCTCCAACTCTCATTCCATTAGCTGCTTCTCTGCTAATTCTCAGGAATAATTTGGTATGTGTCACCATTAAAGTCTCTTTAATATCCTTTGACCAAACAGCTGAGAACAGACATGGGGGAGACATTCTAAAGAAAGGGTATCTAACATGGGGCCAGGCATCTGCAGCATGCGCCCAGAGTCTCCTTCCTGGAACATGGCTATGGGCCTGGCATACATATTCAAGAGGTCACCCTCCAACAAGAGTACCCCTGTAAGTTCCTGGGAGGGGCCTGGGACTAGAATGTGCATGTAGAAAATGTCATATGTGACTTGAGCTGAATACCATGAGCAGACATAGGGTTGGACTGACTGAACCCTGAAGGAAGCTAAGAAAGAGGCTGATTACCCCACCACGCAAGAAGTCAACAAGTTGTATCCCAGCAAGTTGAAAGCTGAGTCACAGATGGCAAAGTGGAAAAAAGCAGACTTTATAATATCATTATTTCTATTAATCATCATCATTATTATTACTTTCACCTCTGTGCTGCCATCTGCCATTGAAGGTCAATATAGAGGCTACATTTGAATGACTTCTTAGTTGTTGTTCTTATTATCAGAAAAAAAAATTAAAAAGAGGATAAAGAAAGCTCTGTGCTCTACTGTCCTCCAGCCCAAAAAGCATGAGAAGCCAGGAGCTGTACCTTTCCCCACCTCTTACGTCTGCTCAGTCCCATATATTTTACATACCTGCACAATGCGTTTTATGAGGCATATAAAAGCCAGACAGGAATTATCTCCTTCCCTTGTATGGGCTGTCTCTTTTTGGGGGAGAGATAACAGAGACCTATTTCATTTTCCTGCTTGCTACTGGATGCTCTGCCATAAATCGAGAAAAGAAGCTCTTTTTGAAAAATGCTTTCTTTGACCCCATTGTCACTGGGAAACCACAGTGAGAGAAATACCATTCTCTGTAGGATCTCAGTTTAGAGCTGAGCAAGTCAGGGAAGTACTGCTTTTTTTTCTCTTCTCTTCTCTTCTCTCCTTCCCCTCCCTGGGCATTTGTTTAGGGGAAGGGATAAGCGAGGGAGTGCAGGTCCCTTGCTTAGAGGTAAGGCTGTCAGTGGATATGAAGAGAACAAGGAAGCAAAGTCCTGGTTTTTCTGAGCGCCCCCACCCCACCCCACCCCTGCTTTGGGCAGACAGGGGCGCAGACCTCCACAGGAATGCATTCATTTGGCCCAAGCTGTGTGCCAGGCACGCTCAGCACATTATCAAATATGCACCACCAATATTTCATTATCGGCCTCCTATGCAGCCCAGTCCACGCCTGGGTGAGCCTAGAAATTAAACTGTACCTTCACCTCTGAAGAATGTTGTTCCTGCCAGTGCTGAAGGGGAGAGATTGCCAGGCCACTGGGTTATCAAGTGACATGTGTGAGGAGTGATGGCATTGGGTGCAGGAGCACTTCTGCTGGGGCTGGTGGTGAGGTCTGCTCACAGTCCACTTTCCCAGAGCTGAGAAGCTCCTGTGCACGTTCGCAGACACCCTCATGGTGTGACTCGAGCAGAAATAAAGCCCGTACTGCTGCTGGTGTTTGGAGTTTCTTCTTCTGAGATGAATTTCTTTGTGCTTCTCTCTGCCTTCTGCAGCCTTCTTCCATTAAATCCAAATACTCCATCCTCCCTCCAACTACCTAGTAGGTTTTATGTGTTGTTTCTGGTAACACGGTATGGATGAATGTATCAAATCTTCCTTTTCTAAAGGAAGTCATCCAAAATAGTTCAAGGACACTGTACCTTTGATGGGGGTGGGTAAATGCTGACCCCAAAAATGCAAAAACAAACAAGCAAAAATGAGATAGAAACACATCAAATTAAAGTCGTGGTCTCTTTGGGACAGACCTTGTCCACCAAGTATCACTTGTGTACCTGATGGACCCCTGCAGAGTCAGAAGAATGAGAGAGCAGGGGCCGTGTGGTGAAGGGGTTGCTGTCTTGTGTGAGCAATCAGAGCCAGACAGGGCAAATGACACAAGTAAAATGGGACCTGAATCTTTTTCAAAGTCTAAGTTGGATCATGCCACTCCTTGGCTCAAAATCTTCCCATGGCTTTCACTCTTAGAACCAGTCCCAAGTCCTTCATTGCCTGGTTCCTGGTGACTGTCTCACTCACTGTACTCCAGGCTCTCTGACCTCTCTGATATCACTAGATCAAGAGCCTATTTCAGGGACCACGGCAGAGACAATGCTATTGGCTTTCAACACAGCTTCCATTTGTTGGGTACACAGGAAGATGCACAGGAAGGTGGCCTTTCTCAGCCTTGTGTTCATTAGAGCCCACTTGCATAGGACTCTGATGTGAGCAAAAAAATGGACCTTTGCTGTGCTGAGTCAGTCTCAGGACAAACACATCATTGCTACCTGCCATCCTCCATGATAGCTTCTGGGCAAGGAACAATCATACCACAGAGTATCAGGGCCTTTGTAGAATGATGGGTCCTAACTGATAAATTTCAGACATCTAAATATCTGAGAATAGTAACAGGATCATCAACATGTGTTTCTAGAACTCTCATTCATTCTACCCCCAGCAGTAATGAAGGATCCCTGGGGGACTTTAAGATATGCATATATGACAAGGGCTCTGCTCTCAACTTTGCATGGGAATTAAGATTTAAAGACATGGAAATTTAAGAGAAAAACACAAAATACATGTGATATGTTCGAGAACAGTTAATGAGTGAGATAGATGCTTAAGAAGATAAAAGCTCAGTTTTGCCTGGAGGATTAGGAATTTATGAGAGATGGATCACTGAAGTTGACCCATTAAATATGGGTAGGATTTGGAAAGGTAAAGAGAAGTCTAGGATGTTCTTATGAGATCAGATATGTTTTGTTTGATATCACTCCTCTTCATATATGGGAAAGAGGATACCAAGTACCTACATATACTTGAAATTACATTTTTTGACCTGGAATTCTGAGGCTTTGTCCATTGTGTTTTATGCAGGGGATCTGGTCCTCCTTTGCTTGATCCCTAGGGAAGAACTTCTCACACTGAAACCATGAACATTTTCTGTTCCAGTGCTAAGCTTATAGCTGAGAACAGAATAAGACTCCTCTTTCTCCAGCTCTGGATGATACCAGAAACAGAATTCGCAGGGATTTACTAGCTTCCTGGAATTGAGAAGAGGAGACTGCAGAATGGCTGAATCTTAGAGATGCCCTGCTGTGGCCAGGACAAGGTCCTGGGATCAGCACTTTTCTTCTCATACATCAGAAAGCAGGATAAAAGGGAAAGACGGCCTTGATTATTTGACTGATGATTGAGAGCACTGAGGTCAGAAACTCAGTGCCGCGGAGGCCACTTGTCACCCTTTCCCACAAGAGCCTTGGAGGCACAAGTGGATAATAGGGGAAAGTGCTTTTAATTCTTTACTTTACAAAAGCTGATGGAAGGCTTTACATGGCAGATATCACATTAAGCTGAAATTCCTTAAGGGGTGTCTATATGTATGATATTCATCCCTGCTTTTATCCATGAACACTTCTATATGAAGTTGTTTAAAGAAAGGAAAGAATGTAGTTCATCATAAAGTTTCCATTTGATCAGGTTTTGTAATGAGATTTTGGTCATGGATTCTATTTCTATGTATGTTAATAAACAAATACAGAGTTAGAAAAAGACAGTTATT
Source organism: Neomonachus schauinslandi (assembly GCF_002201575.2). NCBI lineage: Eukaryota > Metazoa > Chordata > Mammalia > Carnivora > Phocidae > Neomonachus > Neomonachus schauinslandi. The sequence continues at coordinate 42,708,246 of NC_058404.1, forward strand.
GGTATAAATATAGATAGATGGATAGCTGATGATGATAGATAGATAGATAGATAAATAGATAGATAGATAGATGATAGATAGATAGACAGATGATAGATAGATAGGAAGAAAGAAAGACAGACTATAGATGACTCCTAGCCTTATTTATGCATTCAGCATCCCAACCTCATTTAATAGAAGCCAGTCTGTGCTTTCTGAGCAATTATACATGCAGACACAAACTGCTGCAGTGGATGCTGGAAGGACATTTTGTCCCACCTGAATACAGATGAGATCTGGAGTCCAAAGGAGCCCCCGTCACCTGTGTCTACGGAGGACAGACAGTCACTGCTGCACCCTCAGGTGCAAGCTCTTGACCAAAGATCTGAGTATGCTGAGCTTCTTAGAGGCAATGGCCACTGGAAGACAGGATCTCATTAAATAGTTCCTACCCACAGAGTCTTAAAAGGCAGGACTCTGTGGCCTCCAACCTCGGGGGATGCTGTGATCCCATGCATTTATTGACAGAAACTAGGTATCTGTGCTGATGCCTACTCTAGCTTCCTCAGATCTCCTAGCCAGTATCCAGCAGCCTGAAGTGCAACAGCTCAGTTTCCAGGCTCTGAAAATCTGCATAGGGCAATGAAAATCCAAGGCTTTCTCAAAGCTGGCTGGTGGTGTGGCCCTCCTTCCTTTCATCTCTTGGAACAGTAAAGTTCATGAAGGGGAGAAAAATGAAGAGAAGGGTAAGAAGGAAAAATTCCTCAAGCCAGCTGAAGAATTTAGCCAGTGGCTAGCAAAGAGAAGAGAATGGTTTAGAGGAAGGGGAATTTATTCATGGATACCTGTCAGAGACTCATTCCTCTGGCTGAACTATAGTCTGAATTTTACTATGACATAAATTAGTTCCTCCTGGACTTAATAACTCTTCTTTATGGGTTTCTTCCCACTCATAAATAAACCTCATTCCATATGTATATACTGCAAAAGGCCTACTTGGTTTGCAGCACTGTTCATCAGGAGAGGTAGGTGCCTGCCCCATTTTACATAAGGGCTTTTCTATGGTCACACCCTTCAGGGAGAGGAGGATACATTTCCTGGGGTAATGTCAACCTTCAAGAAGAAGGTTCCATTCCAAAATGTCCTTACTGGCAGCATGGGGTGAGTCTGTCTATCAAAGATGGGGAAGGCTGTGGAGAAAGGATATTTCCCTTCAAAGAGCCAAGGGTGACTTTTAGGATCGGTCCAAGTGCAGCAGAGCTGAAGGCCCAGATGCAAAGGGATTTATGCCTCTCCTTGCCAGGGGAGGGGGCGGTGTCGGGCTTGGGCAACAGGTGCCAGACCAGTTTTGCTGGCAGATTTATTAGACTGCAGATTCCAAGGAGATGCGCCAGCTATCTGCAGCCAGAGCCAGGGGATGCTCTGGAAGGCTCTATAGATCTGGGGAGTCAGGCTGAGAAGGTCACTTACCCTCTTCCTTCCTACTCTCTGCAGAGCAGTGATCCTCGGCATTTTGACTTGTATCATTTCATCTTGGTTGGATTTTTAAACATCAGCTCCCATTCTCCTCTAATGTGGCAAAACAGCAAAAATCCATTTTTTAAATTATGTGTTACAACATTCTTAGGGTTTTGTACATTCTCAGAAAGCCCTCTGTAAATATTCAAATTCTAATTTTAAAAATGTAGTTGGAAAGGATGTTAGCAACCATTCTTGTCCAATGTCCTACCCAGTGAAGTAAATACCTCCACAGCCACCCTAGCAGATGGGCACTCGGGTCTTCTTTATCCTCCTAGAATGAGGATTATAAAGGGATTCAGCTATTATATCTACTATATTTCTTAAACTTTAAAATAAGTTACAATTAACTTTGTTGAAACAATATTTTGAAAGTTTGCTGTCATTGAGATCATTGAACACTGGCTGGGAATTCAGAATTCTAGAACAAAATATATCCATAAAGTATTTAATGATACAGATTATGTACCCTGAATTATGCTAGGTACTATAATTACAAAAATCAAACCAGTGAAAAATTTAAGACAAATCCTGTGACCTCGTAAGATAAAAGCACTGAAAGTCAACAATATGTATTGGCAAAAGAAATGGCACATAACAAGTGTTAGCAAGAATATGAAAGCACTGAAATCATATGTTGGTAGGATGTAAAAGAGGGGCCACTAGAGAACAGTTTGGCAGTTCTTCAAGAAGTTAAATAAAAAATTATGTGATTCAACAATTCCACACGAAGATATAAAAGCATTGAAAATAGGGACTAGAGTAAATACATCTACATGCATGTTCATAGCAGCACTATTCACAATAGCTAAAAGGTAGAAACAGCCCAAATGTCCATCAACAGAGGCATGGATACTGTGCTATCAACATATAGTGAAATATTTTTCAACCATAAAAAGGAATGAAGTACTGATACATGCTACAATGTGGATAAACATCAAAAACATTGTGCTAAGTAAAAGAAGCCAGACACAAAAGGTTATGTGCTGTATGATTCCATTTATATGAAATATCTAGACTAGATAATCCATAGGAACAGAAAACAGATGGCTGGCTGCCCGGGGCTGGGGGAAGAGGAGAATGAGGAGTCAATGCTTGATGGGTATGTAGCTTCCTTTTGGGGGAATGAAAATATTTTAGAATATTTTGTTGTGGTGGTTGCACAATATTGTGAATGTACTAAATGCCACTGAATTGTTCATTTTAAATGCTTAATTTTATTTTTGTGAACTTCACCTCAATAAAAACATTTTTTTTAAAGATCTGTGATCATGAACCATCTGTTAAATTAGTCTTCCATGTGTCCTTGAGCTAGTTTCTTGACTTCTCTGGGCATAAGTTTTCCTATCAACAGAGAACTCAGGTAAGGCTGATCTGCCCTGTGGCCGGGTCTCAGCACCGTGTCATATCCAGAAAAACCACAAGACTGATATCCCAAAGGAACTGAAAAATATTTTAGTATTTCTAGATTAAAATGATCCCTAGAAACTGCACCTAAGAATTTACCTCTCCTACTATCCAACACAATGATTTTTCAAAAGTAAAATATCCTCCCCCAACAAAAATTATTAGCAGACACCAACAAGGGAAAGACACATAACTGGCCCACCACCCTTTTTAGTAAATAAAGTTTTAATGGAACACGCCCACGCCCGTTCATTGATGTGTTCTCTGAGGCTGCTTTCATACTACAGTGGCAGAGTTGAGTAGTTACAACTATGGCCCACAAAGCCTAAAATATTTACTATTTGGCCATTTACAGAAAAAGTTTACCAACCCCTGTTAGAGAATAACCGAATAAGAAATTGTCAGCAAAAAGAGAATTTGTGGAGAAGATAATAAAACAACAAAATGACATAGAAAGTAAGATTGAAATCCCTAAGGAAAAGAAACAAATGGGGGGCCAAAATATCATTTGTAACCAATAAGTACATTTGAAAAGCACAAAACACAAAACACACCTCTGAAAACCAAATTATTTCCATAGAAAAGTAGCCTAGATAACCATTGTGAATATAAAAGCCAAAAAAAAAAAAAACAACTAAATTAAATTTTAAAAGAGAGACAGATTAAATGGGCAAATGTCCATCATAACTCTCATCTCTTAATGTTTTTAAATCTCTCTTTTTAAACTTAAAGGAATCTTTTAGGAAAAGCTCTCCCCTGTGGTGACAGCACAATTATCTGAAGTTCAGAGATTCTTACAATTTAACATCGGGTTATTTGTCTTCTATTAAATTCAAGTAAAATTAAATTAATTAAATCTATTTTAAAATAGGCTGTAATATGTCACTCTATTTCCCTAAAAGTACACCCCACCTCTTGTACTTCCTCTTCTACCTATATATTTGCAGAGAAAGATGTCCAGAATGAGCTTCATCTAATTATACTGATGACTGCTTCTGAGTGGTATGATTTGGGAATGATTTTTTTACTGTCATTTTTGTATTTCTCTATATTATTTAAAAACTTAAATCATTTTTTTACATAAAGGGTAATTTTTGGTAAAAAATTATACTTAAAGCAAATAACTAAAACATTATGTTTTAGGTAGTGGCATTGTGGATTATTTTTACCTTCTTCCTTGTAACTTTGTGTATTTTTAAATGTCCCTGATTTTTAACCAATAATATTTTATTAATTTTTTAATTGGCCATAGTACCTAGCATAAGCAAGACACATAATCCATGTTCATTAAAAATTTTATTGATATGTTTTTCTAAAAATTTTCAGGGAATATTCAGGGTTTTTTTGTTTGTTTTTGTTTTTATTATGTTCAGATAGCCATTGTATAGTACATAATTAGATTTTGATGTAGTGTTCAGTGATTCTTTAGTTACATATAACACCCAGTGCTCATCACAGCATGTGCCCTTCTCAATTCCCATCACCCTGTTACCCCCTCCCCCACCCACCTCCCCTCTGAAACCCCCAGATTGTTTCCCAGGGTCCATAGTCTCTCATGGTTCATCTCCCTCTCTGATTTCTCCCCCTTTGGGTTTCCCTCCCTTCTCTTATGGTCCTCCATGCTACTGCTTATGTTCCACATATGAGTGAAACCATATGATAATTGTCTTTCTCTGATTGACTTACTTCACTTAACATAATCCCCTCCAGTTCCATCCATGTCAGTGCAAATGGTGGTTATTCATCGTTTCTGATGGCTGAACAATATTCCTTTGTGTATATGTACCACATCTTCTTTATCAATTCATCTGTTGAAGGGCATCTCAGCTCCTTCCACAGTCTGGCTATTATGGACATTGCTGCTATGAACATTGGGGTGCACGTGCCCCTTCTTTTCAGTATGTCTGTAGCTTTGGGGTAAATACCTAGTAGTGCAATTGCTGGGTTGTAGGGTAGCTCTGTTCTTAACATCTTGAGGAACCTCCATACTCTTTTCCAGAGTGGCTGTACCAGCTTGCATTCCCACCAATAGTCTAAGAGGGTTCCCCTTTCTCCACAACCTCTCCAACATTTGTTGTTTCCTGTTTTGTTAATTGTTGCCATTCTAACTGGTGTAAGGTGGTATCTCATTGTGGTTTTGATTTGTATTACCCAATGGCTAGTGATGTTGAGCACTTTTTCATCTGTCTGTTAGCCATTTGTATGTCTTTTTTAGAGAAATGTTTGTTCATGTTTTCTGCCCATTTTTTGACTGGGTTATTAGTTTTTTGAGTGTTGAGTTTGAGAAGTTCTTTATAGATTAGATATCAGCCCTTTATCTGTAATGTCATTTGCAAATATCTTCTCCCATTCTGTGGGCTGCCTCTCAGTTTTGTTGACTGTTTCCTTTGCTGTGCAGAAGATTTTTCTTGAAGAAGTCCCAAAAGTTCATTTTTGCTTTTGTTTCACTTGCCTTTGGAGACGTGTCTTGAAAGAAGTTACTGTGGCCTATGTCGAAGAGGTAACTGCCTATGTTCTCCTCTAGGATTTTGATGGATTCCTGTCTCACATTGAGGTCTTTCATCCATTTTGAGTTTATCTTTGTGTATGGCGTAAGGGAATGGTCCAGTTTCATTCTTCTCTATGTAGCTGTCCAATTTTCCCAGCACCACTTACTGAAGAGACCCACAGAATATTCAGTTTTCAATGAAAATAAGACATTAAAAATTCTTGATGCAAAGTCATGTGGAATTTATTTTGGGTTATTATTGCAATAGGAAAACAACTGATTCCCTTTATAAGAACAGAAGAAAAACAGTTCAAATAGTTTAAGATGTCCCCAAAGCTTTGCATTTTATGACAAACTGAAATATCCAAGTGACCTCCACCCATTTTCTACACTAGTCTTTCTCACAACAGGACAGCAGCTAACCCCCACACATGCTCCCCCAATTCTCAAAACCTCTGACCAAATTACCCAGGCTATTCGGGTTTCTCTTATCCCCCTTTCCAACTTTTCCAGAGTTATTTATTTCCTTTCTCCTTCTCTCTCCCTCCCTCTCTCTCTCTCTCTCTCAAGTAGCACTTTGCCTTTCCTAATGAAAAAGTCTTGAACTTTCTAGGATCTGTCATTCTTCTTTCTACCAATTACATAGATCAACACAACAGAAGGGCAGGCCTGGTGGTGCAGAGGAAGTGGATAACTGTGAACACTCAGGAGCAAGAACCAGCTCTTCCGGCCCTAAATTTAGTTAGGACTATCCTCTCCCCCAAGGAGATTGCAATTTATTGAAATCATTAATAAACAATACCAGAGATCTATAATTAAGCCCTCAAAGGTATATGTTATCTACTCAGTGAAGAGGGTGATGGATTGAGTGGACTGAGATAGTTGGATAAGGTGACCTGTAGAAGTTGGGACTTGTCCTGGACTCCAAAAGAAGGTAAGATTTCTTAATGACGGGTGAAGGAGGAAGGATGTTTCCATGAGAGAAATGTCATTAGTCAAGTGCAGAGGTTGACAGGGACATGTCAGTTTCTGAACCCAGGAGTAGGAACCACATGACTGGCAGGAGGAACAGACAAGTGTTGAACTGGGTAGAGCAAGAAAAAAACAAAACAAACAACAACAACAACAGAAACAAGATCCAGTGCACCTAATTCTATGTAGTACCATGATATATTTGGAAATATGTACTAATTGATAGGGTTCTCCACATCCAGCAACAGACAGTTTTCTGTAGAGGGTCATCCTTTTTATTTCTTCTCCCCTTGCCTTAGGGCTTCTACTCACCTCATGGCTGCTATATCAGCCCCTCCTTTTCTTTTACTCCAGCAAGATAGGAAGATAGATGGGTTGGGGTGGTCATGGGCATCGCTGATCAGAACAAGGAGACACTGCAGAGCAGAAGAATAGAGCCAAATAGAGAAAGGAGAAGAAAGAAGATTGAAGAACCAGCCCTTCTTTCCTCAACTTTTTCTCCATGCCATGGAGCTTCTAGTGGTTGACAGAAGACCCCAGCATCATCACACAGTGCCTGTGGAGATGCAGCCACCAGTCCTGAATCCTGGCTGTCCACCTTGGGCTCCAGATTTATCTATATGACTGCCTACTTTGGTAACTTCCCTTAAATGTCTCAGGGGATTAAACATCAAGCTCAAGATGGCCAAAACAGAGCATATCTTCTTCCTCATCACCTGCTCCTACTCTTCTGTATACTTTCTCACCACTATCTTTAATTACCCAAGTTATCCTTTCTTCCCTTAAACCCCACGTGGTTGCCAGATTAGTTATCATAATTCTACCTACAGAACATCTCTTGATTGAGTCCCATCTTTTTCACTCCCACTGTCATTGCCCACCTTGGTCCTGTGTTACTTCTTTGTATTTTAACTGTTCTTCCTGTATTTATCCTTACCATTATTTCCCTTACCACTTACTTGATGCCAATGTTAAGGTTGGCTTTCTAATGCTGCAAGTATTATCATGCCATGTCTTTGCTTCAAAAAACGATATGGGTCCCCATTGCCTGCAGCAAAATGTCTAGATTCCTTGGTATGCTTTATCAGGTTCTCTGAATTCTGACTATCCAGTTTTGGCCTCATCTCTCATTCTTCCCTATATTTGCACTATTTAACCACTAATTTACTGCTTCATCTATTTCCTTAGCCCTTACTAGCAGTGTTCCTCTAGCTATAATATGTGCACCATTACCCTCCATAACTTTCTTTACCAAGACATTTCCTTTCTTTTCAGGCTCACTTCAAAGAGCTCATCCTCCTCTTCACCCCAGCTAGAATGTGCATAGAACATAGAAAACCTCACTGCATTTTGGTGAGGGAATGAATGATTCAATCAATCAATGAATAAAGATATTAATAAAAGATGGGATTCTTGCCTGTGTTAGACATATTCTCTTGTATTCCAAGCCATTCCTTCTTGTTCAGGCTGAGCTTCCCCAGAGCCTGTCTGTTCTGATCGATCCATAACACTTACTAAAGTATGAATGATGCACCAGTTAAATCTAGGATTTGACTAGTTTTTCATTGTAGGCACTTCCACTCAGGGCATGTAAGAGCAGCCGCAGGTTGGGCTTCAACACTGTGCTCTGAACCTTCAGTTTGATATTCAAGGTATGGAGAAACACTAGCAAGTTCAAAGGCAGACCAAACCGAATGCAATATTTAGAGGGCTGTTCTAAGACTATGCTCCTGGACCCAAATGCTTAATGTACATGGCAGCTCATTTGGCTCCCCATAGTGGGCATGTGGGCTCTGGCAGAGGTGAACTTTGTGGATTCTTCACCTTTCTGTTCCCTCCCATCTAACCTAACCTGCAGGCTTGGAGGGCTTGAGGAGCAATGAACTTAGGCCCTCTGCCTGAAATTCCCACACTTAGAGATCCATTCCTTCATAATATTATATACTAGGAAGTAGCACATGCCCCAAGGGTAACAATTATATCATTACTGCCATAACCTGAAACAATCCTTACACTGGATGACTGAAGATTCCAATGCTCCTAGGGAAATAGAATAGAAATGTTTGAATTTGGGCACAGAGGATATAAGCAAGACTATAGAGAACTCCTCTATAAGGAACCCTGGGAGGAATTTGGGTAGGCAGCAGCAAGGCCCTAAGGCATGACAGCTGAAGAGACAGAGGAGAAGGAGGAAGGGGAGATAAGAAATTGCCACAAAGACCAATAGCGTCTTATGTCTAAAAAATGGTTCACATCTTCTAGTCATTTCAAATGTATTTTTTCTTTTGATCTCCACAACTCCACTATGGATAAGGAAAAGCAGGTTTAACTTTTCTTCCTTTAATAGATGGGGAAATCTAGGCTCAGTGAAGTCTGGTGAGTTACTTTGGTTCAACCAGCTAGTCAGAGGCTAATCTAGATTTCAGACCAGTCTTCTGACTCCTGGTTGAGTGATCTTGCTGCCATACTGCCGCACCTCTGAATATGTCTTTTCAGTAACAAAGTAAATTCCGCATGCATCTTGTAAATCTAGTATCCAACTAGCTTTTTACACACAGCAGTTACCAGGTCTAGGGACCTACAGGGAACTCCTACAGACATGGAGCTCTCGGTTGAAAGGTTTCAAACATGCTTAAGACATGATTGATTTTACTAATCTTGGGGATTTCTGGCACACAGGTCAAAAGAATTGTCTCCTGGCATCTATATGCCAGCAAGCACCCCATGTCAAGATTGAACCCCGTGATCATTAAAATGTCTGCCGTGAGCTCCTGCCAACTCCTACCACAGCCATATTGAACTATTCAAAATGATAATCTGGCATGTGGCAGTACCTCAGACTGAACAGGTCCATCACTCACAGAGGGTGGCACAGCCTCCAGGGTTCCTGTGTCTTTTGCCAGAGACAGCATTTCTTCCTCAAGCCTTCACTCATCCTCTACACAATTTATTTCTCCAGAGCTCCCTTCATACACATCAGCACTGCTCACTTTACCCAGAGAGTCAATCACCAGTTGCCAAGAGAAAGGGAAGACCCCTTGGGGAAAGATTTAAAGAGAGGCTTAGACTCAAGGCCTGGGTGTGGGGAGAATAGGAGAAAGGAGGAGTGAGAGATGAGACAGTGGTTGAGCCCGAGATGAGATACAGGTAGACACAGATGAGAGAAGGGAGATGACTTGGTATATGGGGGAAGAGAGAACAGAGAGCTGGGCCAAAGCAGGCCCCTCCCCACTGTACCCTGCAGTTGTTCACTCTCAGTCTTCAATTTCTCCAAGCGTTAATTCAAGTCCTCTTGCCCAGGAGTGGGAACTATAGAACACCATTCTCAGAAATTCAGAAATCAAAGAATTCTGGGATGACTCTTAATAGTTGCAATCAAAAATGACAAATGTTGGGGTTGAGGAGACTCAACTAATAATATCCCTTTCTTCCATCTGAATTCAGAGACAAATGAGAGAGAGGTTCAGAAATTAGACAGATGAAGACATATCAAAAACAATACCATTATTACCAGTAAAGGTTAGGCTAAATTTTAATCAAGTTTGAACTAATTGATTTATACTACTCTACTCTTTACACTGATAATCCACTCAGCCTCACATGGCTCTGGAAATCAGGCCTGCCTCTGTGAGACACACTAAGAGGAGGAGCCAAAAATGGGTACTTCCTATAGGCAGTCTGGCAAGAGACAAAGGAGGCAAGAGGAAAGGACAGAACCACACAGGCTCTACTCCTCCCAAATTCACCCATCAGAGCAGTCAGAGTATGGAAACAGAGGCATGGGGAGCTTCCCTAATGGAAGAGCCTCTACCTGGAATGGAACAAGTGGGGATTAAACATCCTGTCCCCCAACATGTAACATTTGTTTGTCCTTTATAGATTATAAAACACTACAAAACATTCAGAACATGGTCTTTATAACAACCCTCTACGTGATCTCTATTAGGATTTTCATACTTACTTCATCAATGAGAAAAATGAGGTTCAAAATGCTAGGTGACATGATCCTGTCATCCTCAAGTACATGGTAGAGCTATAATCCAAATCAGATTTCTGACAAAATTTTGAAGCCAGGTTTCAAAAACAAAACAAAACAAAACAACCCCCCCACCAAAAAAAAAAAAAACAGGTCAGGCAAGACACTTTTGCAACAGTTGTTAATAAGTACAGGGGAAGTGAGCAGGGAGACCAATTGAGTTAGTGAAGATAGCTGAAGCCCTGGACGCACACTTTCATTTAACAAATACTCACCTACCACATGCTGAATGCTGTGCCATGCACTGGGGATGAAGTTGTGAACAAGACAGCCATGACCCCTACTTTGTAAAGCTGGGGTGGACTAGGAAGGTGTCTGGGTTTCAAGGAGACACTTTAGGTAGGGAAGCAGCTCACAGGGGAAACATCTGCAACCTGTGCTCACATCCCAAGAGGTCACTCCAGACTCAGGATCAGCAGCAGCTGAAATTGGCCTTGGGTGTGGAGTTTGAGAAGTCAGGTCTGGTCTTGGGGTCCAATGCAATTGAATGAAAGAATTGAACCCTGGGTGCCCATAACACTATGGTAACCAGTACTACCTGGTTACAGGTACAATTACAATAAGATTACAATAAGATAAAGCTCCCTGATATTTTATCATTTCTTTGTGTTGCATTTTTCCTATCTTTGGTTTATTTTATTTTTCTGTGCATCTCTAAACGAAATTACTTGTTAAAATTCCCAAAATTGTACAGCATGAACCACATAAAGGGAAATTACCCATGATCAGGCTGGATTTTTTAGAAACTGAGAAGCAAGATGTGGTAGTGACCAGAGGCAATCTTGAAGACTCTGGAAGGACCAGAGAAGTGGCCAAATGGTGTGAAAAAAACCCCACCAAGTGGGGGAGGGTGGTATAGGATAGCTCCCATGGTTGGAATTCCCTTTGTTTGATTTGAAAACACACCTAAACCCACAGCACTGGAACATGGGCAGTCCAGGTCTTCCCATTATAAAGTTTGCTAAAAAGGAAACAGTGATCAATGGCTGGCAATTACCTTCTGATGTCCAAGGATGGAGGACTATGGAGTGGGCTCTGCCAGCATTAATTGCCTTGTGCCATTGTAGGGTGCTGCTTTCTACTGATGGAGCCTTATCCCTCAGTCATGTTTTTCTAGTTATGTGGTTTTCCTTGAGAACAGAGCCTGCACTTCCTATAAGTGTAATGTTGATCTTCCAGGGGAGCTACATAGCTCTTTCATTACACATGCTTTTCCTGAGTCAACTCTGTAGATAACGGGCCACTCAGACAAAGCAAGACAGGGTTCAGCCCACATTCAATGCAGAGGAGTATTTATAACAGATATTTGATGTCTTTTCAAAGAGTAATACTCATCACGCTTTTCAAGTCTTTCCAACTTGCCAAATGTACCTTAGATTGATAATGATCATCTGTGTCTCCCATTATCCTGGAATCTCACATTTAAGACTATCTAGTTGGTTTTTCCCTAAACAAGGTGTCTAATTTATGGACAAGAAATGCATCCACTCTAGGGATAGATCAAGAACTTTTTAGAATCAGATTATTGTTACTTATTTAATAAGACTTATATATAATAAGAATTTAATAAGAATTATTTAATAAGAATTATAAACCTCACATGGTAAGAATCAACAAGTATGGATTTCACTGAATAGAGTACCTATCTAGATGTCCAGATAATTAGCCTCCTGTCTAATTAATTAATTAATTAATCACAACCTATCTATTACTTTATTATTTTTTCTATTACTTTATTTTTAGTTTCTTCAAAAACCTTATTGAGGTATAACAGACATAAAATAAACTACACATATTTAGCTGAACATTTGATAAGTTTTGACATACTGACTTCATGAAACCATCACCATAATCAAGATAATAGACACAAATACTGCTCCTCCCCCACCGCCCAAATTTTCCTCCTTCCTGCTCTCCTCACATCACCACCATGACCCCCACTACTCCCAAGGAGCCCATGATCCATCATTATAGGTTTGGTTGTATATTCTAGATTAGTATAACATATACTCTCTTGGTCTGTTTTTTTTCACTCAGCATAATTATTTTCAGATTCATCCATGTTGATGTTTGTGTCAATAATTCACTCCTTTTTATAGCCCAGTAGTATCCCACTGTATGGATTATACCACAATTGAATTATCCCTTCACCAGTTGATGGGCACTTAGATGTTTGTTATTTTGGGGGTATTACAAATAGAGCTGCTATAACACTTATGTATAAATCTTGTATGGACCTTGTGCTTCATTTTCTTATGGGTAAATACCTACAAATGAAATGGCTAGATCATATGGCATGTGTATTTTTAATTTTTCTAATAACAAATTCATATTGAATGGTTCATAATATCTTCCATTACATATTTTTTTATTTTATTATGTTCAATTAGCCATCATTAGTTTTTGATTTTTAATTTTTTTAAAAAGCTGCTCAGCTATTTTCCAAAGTAGTTGTACCATTTTATATCCTTAACAGCAATTTATGAGAGCTCTAGTTTCTCTATAACCTCTTCAATACTTAGTAAAATTATTATTTTTTATTTTAGCCATTTGAATAGGTATGTGGTGGCTTTTTATTGTACTTTTAATTTGCATTTCCCTAATGATTACTATTGTTCAGCAACTTTTCAGTTACTTTATTTGCCATTTGTATATCTCTGGTAAGGTGCCTGTTCAAATCCTTGCCCATTTTGTTTTCTAATTTGGCTGTTCTTTTATTATTGAGTTTGGAGACTACTTCATATATTCCTAATACAAATCATTTACCGGGCGCCTGGGTGGCTCAGTCGTTAAGCGTCTGCCTTTGGCTCAGGTCATGATCCCAGGGTCCTGGGATCAAGTCCCACATCGGGCTCCCTGCTTGGCAGGAAGCCTGCTTCTCCCTCTCCCACTCCCCCTGTTTGTGTTCCTGCTCTCGCTATCTCTCTCTCTGTCAAATAAATAAAATCTTAAAAAAAAAAATCATTTACCAAATATGTACTTTGCAAATATATTCTAGTGTGAAGCTTGTCTTTTCTTTATTTTAACAGAGTCTTGCAAAGAACCGAAATTTTGCACTTTGATGAAGTCCAATTTATCAATTTGCTCTTTTATGGAACAAGTTTTTAGTATCATACTTAAAAAGTCTTTGCTTAACCCTGAGTTACAAAGATCTTCCCTAGGTTTTCTTCTAGAAGTTTAATAGTTCTAGGTTTTACATTTAGATCTATAATCCATTTTGAGTTAATTTATTCATGTGGTGAGAGATGTGGATCAAAGTCTCTTTTTTTTTCTATTTTCTTTTTTAAAAATATTTTTAAAGATTTTATTTATTTATTTTACAGAAAGAGAGAGAGAGATCACAAGTAGGCAGACAGGCAGGAGAGGGAGAGGGAGAAGCAGGCTCCCCACTGAGCATGGAGCCCAATGCAGGACTCGATCCCAGGACCCTGGGATCATGACCCTAGCCTAAGGCAGACACTTAATGACTAAGCCACCCAGGTGCCCCCTTTTTTTTTTCTTTTTTAAACACACAATGTTATTACAATATCATTGCTCTTACATATTCCCTATGCTGTATCTTTCATTCCCATGACTTATTCATTCCATAAATGGAAGCTTGTACCTCTCACTCCCCTTCACCCATTTTGCCCATCCCCCACCCCTTCCCCTCTGGCAACTATCATTTTTTACTCTTTTTTTTTGGTCTTTTTTTCTTTTTTTTTTTTTTTTTTTTTTTTTTTTTTTTAGTTCCACATATAAGTGAAATCATGTGGCATTTGTCTTTCTCTGTCTGATTTACTTTACTTAGCATAATATCCTCTAGGTCCATCCATGTTATCACAAATGGCAAGATCTCATTCTTTCTTAAGGCTGAGTAATATTCCATTGCTTATGTATACCACATCTTCTTCATCCATTCATCTATCAATGAGCATTTAGGTTGCTCCTGTATCTTGGCTATTGTAAATAATGCTGCAATAAACATGGGGGTGCATATATCTTTTTGAATTAGTGTTTTTGTTTCCTTTTGGTAAATACCCAGTAGTGGAATTACTGGATTTTATGTATTTTTAATTTTTTGAAAAAAAACATTGTGTTTTCCACAATGGCTGCACCAATTTACATTCTCAATCAACAGTGCACAGGGTTCCCTTTTCTCTACAACTTCACCAACACCTGTTATTTCTTATCATTTTTATTCTAGCCATTCTGACAAGTGTAAGGTGATATCTCATTGTGATTTTTATTTGCATTTCCCTGAAGATTGGTGATGTTGAGCATTTTTTCATGTGTCTGTTGGCCACCTCTATGTCTTCTTTGGAAAAATGTTATTCAGACCCTCTGTTCATTTTTTAAAATCAGATTGTCTGTTTGTTTGTTTGTTTGTTTTGGTGTTGAATTATGTAAGTTCTCTATATATTTTGGATATTAACCCTTTATCAAATATGCCATTTACAATCAAAGTTTATTTTCTTGCATATGGATGTTCAACTGTTCTAGTACTATTTGTTGAAAAGACTAACCTTTTTATACAAAAATTTCCTTTGCACCTTTGTGAAAATCAGTAGTCCATATTTGTATAGGTCTATTTCTGGGTTCTCTATTCTATACAATAGAACCTTTTGTCTATCTTTACACCTAAACAAGACTATGTCAGTTACTGTAGATTTATAGTAATCCTTAAAGTTACAGTGTTATTTCCTCAACTTCTTCAAAGTAGTTTTGGCTATTTTAGGTACTTGGCATTTTCATGTGAATTTTAGAATTGGTTTTCCAATTTCTACCTAAAAACTGGGGGAGAAGTGGTATCTTAACAATATTGACCTGTCAACTTGTGAACATGGTATGTTTCATTTATTTAGAACTTATTTAACTTCTCTCAGCAATGTTTTTCAGTTTCCAATATAGGTGAAATCTTTTGTCAAGTATTTTATGTCCTTGATGGTGTAAGTGCTATTTTTTACTTTCAATTTCTAATCTTTATTTGCTAATATATAGAAATACAATTGACTTGCGTAGATAGATTATATCCTGCAATAAACAAAATCAAATTCTAGTGTGTATATATATATATAATTATATTATATATACATTATATATATACACATATATAATTCCATAGAATTTTCTACATTGACATTCATGTTCATGTTGACATAACCACCCATGTTGTCTGCATATAAAGACAGTTTTACATCTTCCTTTCCTCCTTTCCAGTTCTTTTTCTTGCCTTATTGCACTGGCTCACACCTCTATTACAATGTCAAATAGAAGTGGTGAAAGTAGACTTTCCTGAGCTTTGGAGAAAAGTATTAAATATAATGCAAACTGCAGTATTTTATAGATTCCAATTATCAGGTTGAAGAAGCACCCTCTTATTCTTAGTTTACTGAAAGATTTTATCAGGAGTGCATGTTGGATTTTTGTCAAATAAAGCATTATCATAATTTCCAAAATGAGTGATAAAGATATTATCTTAAAAATAGAAAAAAAGACACATTATGTACAGAGGAATAAAGATAAGGATAACATCAAATTTCCCATCAGAAACAATGTAATCAAGAAGACATTGAAGCAACAGCACAAAACTACCTATTCTATACCAAGCAAAAATGTCCTTCAAAAAATAAAGACTTCTTCACATATACAAAATCTAAAAGAATTCAGTACCAGAAGACTGCCACTACAAGAAATGTAAAAAGAAAAATATGCTAAATAGAAATACATGTTCATATCAAGCAGTAAAGATTACTGAAAATGGCAACTATGTAAGTATATGTGTACACAATTTTTTCTTTTTATTTAAATCACTCTAAAATATAATTCATTGTTTAAAGCAAACATATTAATAATGTAGTGTGGCATAGAAGGAAAATATATGACAACAATAGAACAAAGGAGAAATGGACATATAATATTATAAGGTTCTTATACTGTCCATGAAGTGGTACTATATCCTTTGGAGGTGGACTATGATAAGTTAAAGTATCTTATAAACCCTACATCAACCATTAAAATGATACAACAAAGAATTATAGCTGATAAGGCAACAAAGGAGATAAAATGGAATAAAAAAATAGTAAATACAAAAGAAAATATAGAAAGAACAGATGTGGTAAATAAAAAAAAAAAATACAATGGAATGATGACAAATTTAAATCCGACCATATCAATGAGTTCATGAATGGAATTCATGACTGATATGTTCATTCAAGTCAGAACTGTAACTTCTCATTTTCTCCATGCATCTAGCATCTAGCACAGGTTACATGCATGGGCTTGCTGAATAATCGCCATCTCATATGGACTTTACAACAAAAAATCATCATTCCCATGAGAATGAAGCATGAAGTCAAGTTACCCACCCAAGCTTACACAGAAAACTAGCTATTTATGAGTATAACTCTCTCTCTCTCCAGATTCCAAGTCTGAGCAGTTTCTATGTACCAAAAACTCCCAGTTGAGAGCTGCAGGAGGACTGGGGGAACCGGGATAGAAGAGAAATAAATACCGTGACACCAGTGGTGGTGGACCCAAGGGTAGAAGCAGTCTCTTTGAGCTTCCTGTATTTGGCTTACTTGCTCCTTGGGGCAGGCAGTGCTTCACCCACATTCACCTCTCTAGCCTTCTTCCTCTGTGCTCGGGGTGTGATATCGGCTCATGCAGGCTCACTATACACGGGTACTTGTGGTCTGAAATTCTCATAAATCTACTTACCAGGCTATGGTTCCTGGTACATGAATGCATGCACCTGGAGAATGGGAAGCATCCTTCAAATTTGCCCCTAAATTTCCTCTGGGTAGCGGTGACTCTCCACATTCTTCTGACCTATCGCTGCACTGGGAATTCCTCCAAAGTATGAATTGCTTAACTGTCCTAGCACTCTTACAGAGGATTTTTACTAAGGCCGGGCTTTTGGTCCATGATCCTTGCCGAACAGGCCAGTTTTATCCTAGTGCTGGTGAGGGCTTCCCGTGGTTCTCCTTTCACTACCTGTGTATTTGCATAAGCTGCTGTCACCCGTGACTGTGACTGCTCTGCCTCTAGGAATGAGGCTGTTTTAATCATTTGCTGACTTACCTTTTCCTTTAACCTCCTCCCTTCCTCCTGGAGCGGAGGTGCATCTGGTTTCATGATCTCCCAATTTGAATGGCAATCAGTGTTCCACCAGACATGGCTTCTCATATCCTTGACTTTATCTTAATAAATAATCCAACATATTTAGTAGAAATCATTGCATCTTTGTTTAGGGATTAGGAGAAAGATATATTTAAACTGCATTGAGCACTGGTAATCCTGAAAGGGCTGAAGCAATCCTGATAGCATGAGGGGGCCACAGCAGTTAGTGTACTTGCTCAGCTGTAGATGTTATTAAAGCAGCTGTCTGTGCTCAGTACAGAGCAGATAAGAAAAGATCAGTATGCATGTGCACATATGTGCATAGGCTCACTTTGGTGTGCATGGGTGCAACAAATACACACACCTGCACACTCCAAATGCATGAATTCATGTAATTATTCTTGCAAGCCTATGCAAACTCAGATGAGTTCACACATATGCACAGGCATATGTGAAACGTGTGTTCATGCACATGTAAGCATATGCCCACTCATGTAATTTTGCAAGTAAATGTAGAGAAGTGTCTTCTGGTGGTATAAATATGCAAACAATATCCTCTGGTACAGGATACAATGCTGAGGCCACGAGCCCCTGGGATCCAGATACACAGTTTGCAAATAGCTCTGTGTCTGTCATAGCTGTTTCTTCTTGCATTTGTGCACAGAAGTCTCTATCTCTTGGGTGTTTTAGCAGAGCCTTCCTTGGTTGCCTTATGATGCCAGGAATTACTTGGAAACCCTACTAAAGCCTAATCAATTCAGCTTCCTTTTGCCCCAGGAGTCAGGACACCACTAATAGCATTAAAGCATCTCAGCTACCTGCCCACAGTCTGCCATGAGGCCACTGCTCCAACCGCCAGTAGCCTTGATGTTTCTTTCATTTATTCATTCATTCCCTCAACAGGTATTTCTTGGGCTCCTGCTAGGTATTGTGTGCAATGAGTTGCATGGGATATAAGTACATACAGGCATATTTCTGTCTTTCAGGATCTTGTGGGAAGGAATACAAAAGCTTACATGTAAAAATCAGTTACATAACAGTAGAGAGCAGTTACATAATGGTACAGTAATGCTAAGGTTCCAAATGAGCATGTGCCGTGGCCTCCAAGACCATGTTTGGATATTCATTAGAAGGACTCCCAGGTCTCAGTATATAATTGTACTCATGGCTAATGTTTATTTCAATGATGTGATAAGGACACACAGCTGGATCAGAAAGGGAAAAGACACAGGTGGGATCTGGAGGAATCCATGTGCAGATTTCCCCAAGCTTTGTCCTTCCCAAGATTGAGCATGCAGAACACACTCTTCCCCCAACAACAAAAATGTAGCAATACATGTGCAATGTTTCTGCCCAAGGAAGTCCATTAAAGACTCAGTGCCCAAGATTATTATTGGGGCTGGTCACATAGGCACATAGTTATGCATGTACATAGCATATACCAAAACTCCAGCTTCCCAGAGGGAAAATATGTGTTCTAGGCAGTGTGAGTCACTCTTTTTTTTTTTATTTAAAAGATTTTATTTATTTATTTGACAGAGAGAGACAGCAAGAGAGGGAACACAAGCAGGGGGAGTGGGAGAGGGAGAAGCAGGCTTCCCGCGGAGCAGGGAGCCCGATGCGGGGCTCGATCCCAGGACCCTGGGATCATGACCTGAGCCAAAGGCAGACGCTAAACAACTGAGCCACCCAGGCGCCCCTTGTGTGAGTCACTCTTATGGCTTAGGGAATATATTATATGAGAGCAGGGACCTGTTCACCCACCATGTTTCCAGATGCCAGCCAAGGACTAACCTTATAAGCAGGCTTTCTAAGGATAGCAGCACCAGGCCTGCTTTGTCAACTCTTTGCACAGAGTAGTAAGGAAAAGTGAGTAGTTCTAGCATGACCTGGGAGCTCAGTGGAGCAGAGGGCTCTTGAACTGGTCTTGAAGTTTAATTGGGGTTTAAGCAGGCAGAGAGGACTAGGGGATGCAGAAGACTATAATAGTTTAGTTCCAAGGGAGAAGAGCAAGGTAGCTAGGAGGGTGGGATGAGGGGAGGGGGGGAGGCGGAATAGGCTTCTTGACCTATTCAACAAACTAGGGTCTCTGCCATGAGCTAGAAGTTTCTAGGCATTGGGGGGGTTTACGTCCAGTCCTTAGAGCTATTAACTAAGAAAGAAAGTAGACAAGCAACCCAGCAATTTCAGTAGCGGGATCAGAGAAGAGGAACGCAGTCATGTCTTAGGAAGTGCTTGAGGGATCAAATCTAGCTGGGACCTGAAGGGTGAGTAAAGATGTGCCAGATGAAGATGGGTAAAGGGAGAATGGCATTCCAAGACTGCCCATGCAGAGGCCTAGGGAAGGAAGAGTACATGGCAAGTCTAACAGTCTACACCAAGTTATTGTCTCTGGGCAGACCAGGGCACTATAAGTACACTTTTCACTTGTTTGTTTTGTTGCTGAAATAAGGTCTTCATCATCAGGGCCAGGCACACATTCAATTATTTGTCTCTATATTGTTTAATGCCCATCAAATATATAATTATGTTTTAGTAAGGACACCAAAGTTCATGGTGGTTAGGGGACATTTTTGTGGTTATCCTTGATGCTTCCTTTCTCTAGCTCACATCCAATATATCAGTGAGTCCTGTTGTCTCCACCTGGAAATATATCCCCAAGCAGCCCGTCTCTCACCATCTGCACGCTATCACTGGAGTCCAAGTCACCAGCATCACTTCCCTGATTTCCCTGCAGCAGCCAGCATGTTCCTTTAAAATGTAAATCAGATTAGATTTCTCTCTTGCCCAAAATGTTATACACACTTACCATTGCATTTGGTATGAAGTCCAAAGTGCTTCCCACAACCTAATGCCCAGGTGGTCCAGCCCCTGCCTATCTCTCCACCCTCAGGGCATCACTCTCCGTGCTATTCACTGGGTTGCACCTACCCTGGTCCTCTTTCTGTCCCTGGAACACATCAAGCTCATTCTCACCCCAGGATCTTTGCACTTGCTATTCCCTCTGCCTGGAACCCCCTTTTCCCAGTTCACTGGGTTGCTGACTCCTTCTCATAATACAGGTCTCTGCCAAGAAGCACCTGTTCAGAAAACTTAGCCAGCTTCTCTATTTCAAGTCCCCCTTCAACACTACTCCGATCTCAATGACATACTGTTCAGTTATCCAGGGCTATTTTTGTTATATAATTATCTGTTTTCTTTTCTTACTCAGATTTTGTTCTCTGTCTCCCCTCAATCGCAAGGTACATTGCCTGATGGCAGTGGCCCTGCCTAGTCTGCTTATTCAACACTTAAAAATATACCTAGTGCTGTGCTCAACAAATACTTATGGAATGAATACACTCTCTCAGCTAGCAAGTGCCTGGGCCGGGCCATTACAGGGAGTCCTGGACTCTTATCTTTTATATGTGTCAGGACACAGAGCATTTCCAACCACTCTGGCAGGAAGATGAGGAGACATACCTGGGGAATGTGTAATAACGAGGAAGCCTAGGCAGCAGGACAGTGGGCCCTGAGGAGACCTATGGCACTCTCACCAGGGTAGAACTGTTATCTGTGGCCAGTCCACGGGCAATGCATAGGAGCCCAGATGGTTGAGCTGAGCAAAGAGCCGTAAGGAGGAGAGAGATGTTATGAGGAGTCTAGGTGGGCCATCAGAAAGGTCATCCAGGCTAATGGGGTATTCTTATTGGCAGGGGAGAAGCATGGCAATTAGGGAAATTGAGACAGGCAGGAAATGGTAATGGTGTGGTATCTGGGCACTAGCTGCTAGTCTGGACTTTAGGGTCAGAACTCTTCTCTGGAAGGACTGGCAGGAGTGAAGCAGGCCTAGTCCTAGAAGAGTGCATTCACTCTGTCTGCATGGAGTGCAGCTGGTGGAATCATGGGCATGGCAGACCGTAGGGTGTTTGAGTTGGGCCATAAAGGCAGGGCATAAGGAGCAACGATGTCACTCCTTTGGCATGGAGCTGCTCCTTTCTCCCCAGTGGTGAAGTCCGGGGTTGGTCTCAGATGTCAGGGAGCCTAGTAAAGTGGCCACAGCCATGGTTGCTAAGAGGCAGCGCAAGGGAGCAGGGTGCCAGGAGGCCAATACCACAGGGAGTCAAACACAAACTTTGCTCATTCACACTTTTTTCTAGGACAAGCCCTGAATGTAATTCTCTGGTAGCAGCAAGAACAGAGGTTAGAATAGGGCTTTGGAAGCAGATCTCTTTAACAAGAGAGAGAGCCATGCCAGTGGTCCTTCCCACCAACATTCAGCCAAGCTAAAACCATTGAGGCTGGAAGTTCCGGAACTCCAGCAGCTTAAAATGCACTCTGACCCAATTTTGTTCAGAGTCTGCAGAAGCTAAGATGATGTTCTTCTGTATTTTATGGCAAACCGTAGGCTTTCTCCACCTGGAGGTTTCAGAGGGAGAAAGAGGGAATGGGGCAGGTTTCAGGGCCCATAAGCACAGCTCCTTCCCCATGTGCAGTAAAATATGATGGAAGAACCCTGCCCTGCAGCATCTCATGGGCCCGGGTGGGCCGGCGTCCACCCCACTCACTGACAGGAACAACAGCACCACTCTTGTTTGCATGGATGCAACTCCCCAGCAGATGGTGAATCAGACCTCTATGTCTCTGTGTGTGCTTTGTACATTTTACTTGTTGGTAATGAATTTACAAATCCTTTAAGTACGGAAAACAGAGCCTTCCCACGAGCTGAACAGATGGGAGAGAAGGCTTTCTAAAGGCTTTTCAAAGTGGCCCTTCCTGACCCCCCCCTCCTGGCTTAATATCTCTCTCTCTGTCTACAAATGCTTGATTAGCTGGGGGTGAGGGAGAATCTGCCCTGCCTTTCTCTGGCTCCTTGGAAAATACTGGGCTAGCCTGCCCCAAGTGGAAACCCATTGCAAGACAGCACTGGGCCCTGGCCAGGAACCTTCAATATCCCACATCCCAGAATGCGTGCTGCCCAGTTCATGGAGGAAGAAGGGAAGGGAAACTTCTTCCAAAGCCAACACTTATTCCTCTGGCAGAACAAAAGACCCACAGCTTCCTCCTGAGCAGCAAGAGTGGGATTGATTGAATGGATTTGGGTTGCGAGCCTGTGGTAGATTGCATTAATGACCTTAATGTTTTACGCTTCCCTGATCCATGCCGTCTGCCATATCATTTTGCAGGGGGCTCCCTCTTGCTTTGGTTAATGGGATGTTAGCAGTTCTAAAATAAGCAAGGCTTTAAATGGACTTGCCCAATGAAACTTGTTCTCTTACTCCATGAGAAATACATGCCTGGGCCAGCATGCTGGTTTAAGGAGGAGGAGGAGACATATGGATATGGTGCCGAACCAATCCCCTGCCAACTAGATGGGGACCCGGGTGCCCAGATCAATTAGGTGCCCATGGGCCCATGGCAGAGAGCCTAGAGGACAGTCCTTCCACCCTGAGTGTCTCCAGCACTGAGCACCCACCTGGAAGAAATAATAATTGTGGAAATGGCTGCAGTTTATCAAATGTACATAAATGAAAGGGTAAGTCATTATACTAACTATATAGAGTTGTTTTAAAGAGTGAGAGAGAACATGCTTAAAGCATTTAGCGCAGTCCTTGGCCCACTAAGCAAATGTCAATTAGCGCATTATTGATGTGATTTGACTTGAATCATTAAAACGACCCTCAAGTTAAATATTATTATTATCTCATTTTGCAGATAGGAATGTTGAATCATGTAATAGTTGAGTGACATGGCCAAAATTATACAGCTGGATAAACAGAAAAGAGCTGGGATTGAAACTTACATCCATTTATTTATTTATTTATTTTTATTTTATTATGTTATGTTAGTCACCATACAGTACATCATTAGTTTTTGATGTAGTGTTCCATGATTCATTGTTTGCGTATAACACCCAGTGCTCCATGCAGTATGTGCCCTCCTTAACACCCATCACCGGGTTAACTAATCCCCCTACCCCCCTCCCCTCTAAAACCCTCAGTTTGTTTCTCAGGGTCCATAGTCTCTCATGGTTTGTCTCCCCCTCCTGATTACCTGCCCCTTCATTTTTCCCTTCCTTCTCCTAATGTCCTCCATGCTATTCCTGATGTTCCACAAATAAGTGAAACCATATGATAACTGACTTTCTCTGCTTGACTTATTTCATTTAGGATAATCTCCTCCAGTCCCATCCATGTTGATGTAAAAGTTGGGTATTCATCCTTTCTGATGGCTGACTAATATTCCATTGTAAATATGGACCACATCTTCTTTATCCATTCATCTGTTGCAGGGCATCTCGGCTCTTTCCACAGTTTGGCTATTGTGGACATTGCTGCTATGAACCTTAGGGTATATATGGCCCTTCTTTTCACTACATCTGTGTCTTTCGGGTAAATACCCAGGAGTGCAAATTGCTGGGTCATAGGGTAGCTCTATTTTTAATTTTTTGAGGCACCTCTGCCCTGTTTTCCAAAGTGGCTGTACCAACTTGCATTCCCACCAACAGTGTAAGAGGGTTCCCCTTTCTCCACAACCTCTCCAACATTTGTTGTTTCTTGCCTTGTCAACTTTTGCCATTCTAACTGGTGTAAGGTGGTATCTCAATGTGGTTTGGATTTGAATTTCCCTGATGGCTAATGATGATGAACACTTTTTCATGTGTCTGTTAGCCATTTGTATGTCTTCTTTTGAGAAGTATCTGTTCATGTCTTCTGCCTATTTTTTGACTTGATTGTTTGTTTTTTGGGTGTTGAGTTTGAGAAGTTCTTTATAGATGTTGGATATCAGCCCTTTGTCTGTAGTATCATTTGCAAATATCTTCTCCTATTCTGTGGGTTGCCTCTTTGTTTTGCTGACTGTTTCCTTTGCTGTGCAGAAGCTTTTTATCTTGATGAAGTCCCAAAAGTTCATTTTTTGCTTTTGTTTCTTTTGCCTTTGGAGATGTATCTTGAAAGAAGTTGCTTGGCCAATGTCGAAGTGGTAACTGCCTACGTTCTCCTCTAGGATTTTGATGGATTCCTGTCTCACATTGAGATCTTTCATCCATTTTGAGTTTATCTTTGTGAATGGTGTGAGAGAATGGTCGAGTTTTCATTCTTCTGCATGTGGCTGTCCAATTTTCCCAGCACCATTTATTGAAGAGACTGTCTTTTTTCCATTGCATATTTTTTCCTGCTTTGTCAAAGATTATTTGAGCATAGATTTGAGAGTCCATATCTGAGCTCTCTATTCTGTTCCATTGGTCTGTATGTCTGTTTTTATGCCAGTACCATGCTGTCTTGGTGATCACTACTTTGTAATATAGCTTGAAATTGGGCAACGTTATGCTCCCATGTTGTTTGTTTTTCTTTTTCAACATTTCCTTGGTGATTCAGGGTCTTTTCTGAAACTCACATCCATTTAAACATGGAAACAATTAGGAAACAATACAAAATTTGATAAATGCATGTCCAGAATCAGAGCACACAGAATATGCTGAAAATGCCATAAGGGAGAAAAGTTAGATTGGTCTAGAGCATGGTTTCTCAAATTTAGCACTACTGACATTTTGGGCTGGATAATTCTTTATTTTGGGAGAAGCTCTCTTGTACATTGTAGAATATTGAGCAGCATCCTTGAGCTCTACCCACTGAGGCCTGTAGCACCCTTCTCCACAAGCGGTTACAATATTGCCAAATGTTCTCTGAGGGGTTTAGTCACTCCAGTTTGAGGACCTCTGGTCTAGGGGTTTCAGAGGTTTCAAGTAGAGGACAGACTTTAAGATGCCCAGCTAAAAGCTTACATGGCAGTTCCCAGGCTGTGAACTTCAAAGACTAAGAAAAATGTAAAATTAAAAATAAATTAAGAGAGACTACTTCAGAATGAATGATAGCCCTTTCCAGGAAAGCATTACCAACAATCTTTAATGAATATTCTAAAAATATGGATATCATCTTTTTAAAACAGGAAATGTAGAGATGCCTGGGTGGCTCAGTCAGTTAAGCATCTGACTTCGGCTCAGGTCATGATCTCGGGGTCCTGGGATCTAGCCCTGAGTTGGGCTCCTTATTCACAAGGGAGTCTACTTGTCCCTCTTCTCCCCCCTTCAAATAAATAAATAAAAATCTTTAAAAAAATCAAGGAAATGTTTAGGATAAAATTTGAGTGTAAATTATAAGATATGTCTTTACTTTCTTGATAAAGTTTATCAATGATAGATTTTTACTAGCACAGAAGGAAAATCAGTCCAAAAGTCTGACTTATTCTGGTATTTTCATTAGGTTTCCAAAAAACTTCTTATGTAGTCCTTATTGTTGTTGTTGTTGTTGTTGTTGTTATTTTAATGTCACCAGAGACTGAACTCATTATGGACTGGAACCAGAATGAGAATCAGCATTTTTGTTGATTACCGTCTTCAATTTTGCATGCATCACCTCATTTTTCTGGCTCCCTTAATGTGGAAAAACACATACACTGAATGACAAGGTCTAATTTGCCTTTGATAACTGCATTAGGTTCCTAGGCCTGCCATAACAAATCGCCTGCCACAGTCTTGGTGGTTTAAGAGCCACAGAAATGTATTCTTTCCGTTCTGGAAGTGAGAAACCTGAAATTGAGGTGTTGACAGGGTTGGTTCTCTCTGGAGGCCCTGGAGAGTCTGTTCCCTGCCCCCCCCACCTCCCTCCTGTCACCTGGCAGTTTGCTGGCATTCCTTGGCTTGTAGGTGCATCACTGCACTCTTCGTCTCATCTTCACTAGGCATTTTCACTGTGTCTCCCTCCTCTTCCTTTATTTTATGTTAATCCCCATACATTACATCATTAGTTTTAGATGGAGTGTTCCATGATTCATAGTTCGTGCACAACACCCAGTGCTCCATGCAGAATGTGCCCTCCTCAATACCCACCACGAGGCTAACCCATCCTCCCACCCCCCTCCCCTCTAGAACCCTCAGGTTGTTTTTCAGAGTCCATCGTGGTTCGTCTACCCCTCCGATTTCCCCCCGCTTCATTCTTCCCCTCCTGCTACCTTCTTCTTCTTCTTTTTTTTTTTT